>NW_010309339.1:4073-10668 GCF_000700745.2 Antrostomus carolinensis
GCTTAATAAGCCTTTCCTTGTCTTGCAGGTCAGGAAGAAAGCATGCAGAAGAAGTAGAAGAGTAAGTTTCCATTGTTGCTAAGACTTCTGAGCAACCTGCTCTAGTAAAGATGTCCCTGCTTACTGCAGGGGGGTGGGACTAGATGACCTTTGAGGGTCCCTTCCAACCCAATACATTCTATGATTCTATGATTCTTCCACAACTTTTACATCTGATCTCATGGAGAAGGTGCATGCGACTCTAAGCACCAGTACACCAAGTTCTAGAACTTGAGAAGGGTGCAGAGCATCAATTTGTCATGTGTCCTGGCATGTGGCAGGGCTGATCACTCTGTAGTTCCCTGGATAGGAGGTGATAGCTCTGTCACTCCATATGACTGAAAGAAGGAAAAGCAGAAAGCATCCGCTCTCCTCCCAGAGCCACCCCGGGCCCTACTGTCTACAGCCTAAGGTTTTGTCTCAGGTACAAAGCATCTTGCTTAAGCACTCTAAGCTGAGATTTGTGCTGAGTCCAGCAATGAAGGGTATGGAAGAAGGTCAGTCTGCAGGCTAGGTGTACCTGGCAACTCTCCCCTTGGTGTGCCATGAGGCTTATGGGGAGGAAGGGGACACAAGAAGTTGCTTTTCTGGGCTTGCAATTGAAATTCTTCCTTCCTTCCTTGTGTTTTGCTGCAGCCATCGTCTCAGACAGCAGAGCGTGGAGGCATCAGATGATGGAGGAGGTAAGGTGTCACCTACCTGACTGCAAGAAGTGCCTTCATGCATGTCTGGCGGTTCTCCAGTAAAGTGACCAGAGGCATCTTGTAAGAAATGGCAAGAAAATGAACCACCATGGGGGTAAACAAACGTGGGAGCTGCTTACGTCTTCCCAGCTGCTGAATGAAGGAGAGAGAACAAAGGAGATGGAGAATAGGATGAGGAAGTGAACCTGTAGTCTAACTCTGGTTCTTCATTAACACAGAATGATAAAGCACCTTTGGGAAGAAGGGAAGTGTTGAGGAGATGCTTTTCTCTGTGATTACCTCCACATGGAGAATAGTGCATTGGGACAAAAAGAGAGCTAAAAGACCAATAAAAAGTTAAGAGCAGGGAAAGAAATTACTGCTGTCCCCTAGTTTAGGTGATAGTATGCTCTACTTAAAGCCTCACTTGTGTTTTATGTAATGTCCTTGTCTTGTTCCCATCAGGACAAGTGCCTACACCACTCTCTTGGGGTCTCTGACATGAGGGTATTCTTAATTTAAAAAATTTTCTTGCCCTAACCCAAGATCATAAATAATAAGCTAAACATAGGCACTGGTGGGTCATCCCATCCCATCCCATCCCATCCCATCCCATCCCATCCCATCCCATCCCATCCCATCCCATCCCATCCCTGTACAGGCTGCTGTGAAATCTACTGGACTCCTGACTTAGCACTAATTTTCCTCATAGTGTATCTCACCTGCTTTTCTAGGACTGGATGAGCCAAAAGAAATCTCAGGGAAAATCCACAGTATGAATTTTGAGACAGGCACTAGAGAACTGTGGGGAGCATAGAAATTCATTAAAGTCTCTAGGAGCTATCTCAGTTTTCAAGGGCTAAGAATTTTATACGGTGTATAAAAAGTTGCATCTGTAAAATATCACCAAGCATCAGAAGAATTACCAAGAGTCACAAAAGATCAGCCATCAGGATGAGATTAAATGAAGACTTATTTGGGTCTTCCAGACAGATTAAGCATTGCAACATATGACTGCAGGAAGTGGCACCTTTATAGCATTGGCATCTTTGAAATAGACTTAATTTTCCCCCTGGGAACTTTCTTGGGCTTCTTAAATTTCAGTGTATGTCACTGAAGCTGATAGTCTGTTCTGAACAGCTCTTTGTTTGCATATGTGCTGTCCTTCTCGTTGAACCTTGGTCTTGTATTCAGAGTATATCAACTTTCTTTGCTAACCAGGCATCAAAATGCTTGCCACATGTTTGCAGCATGTGACTTTTAGTGCTCCAACACTGTGGGTAATAAATACAGAATAGAATTGATACAGAGTGTGGTATAGAGACATGGTAAATCCTAATACTCTTCACTTATTATCTGTGCCTAACCTGTGGTTAACAGTTGATTTTGGATTGTTTGCAAGCCAGAGTTCAGTTTTGGATTAAATCTATGTGTTAGAAGAAAGAACCCACTAATCTGATTAGGGTTCCTACCCAGGCAGTTTCTGGTGCAGTCAAATACACTGGGTTGTGGATCTAATTTGCATATGGAAAAATCTCTAAATGGATAAGTGCTTTGTATGCTTGCAGTCCTATTTCTACAGGGAGTTGAGCAGGCTGTTCTGGGAGAGGACTTCTCCATGTAGACTCAGCAATTGCAGTGAAGAAAACTGACTTATAAACAAAACTCCATAATCTGAATAAAATTACTTTGTGTGTAAGCAGAGAGATACAAATAACTGCCCGGTATAGAAGACAGGGAGTAGCATGCTGTGGCTGTAAGTTGAGCCGCTGCCCTTCGCCCAGAACTGCATTTGGGCTTCTGTCCTTAACTGTAACAGTAAAGCTCAGTTTCTAAACACACAAAGATCAAGACATTGGTGTATGAATCTCCAAAGATGGGTTACGGTTATTTTGTGCTGTGTAATGTGTTAGCTTGTACACCTTAATATGAACAGCTGCAGCTGCGTCAACCAATACATTTGGATCGCCTTCCTTTAACCTGTCAGAAAGCTTAGCTGTACCATTCCATTACCATTGTTTGTCCCCCATCCAACCTTTTTATTAGAAGAATGAAGGACAAAACTATATGCCCTTAAAAAGGTATTCTTTAGTATTTGAAATGTGCTCAGTTATGATTATTTATAAGGCACTAACACCCAGAGGCTCAGAATTTGGAGTCCATTGGAGAAAGTGTTAAAAAAGCATAGGCCCTGGAGAGATCCTGCAGTTTGGCATGTGGAAAATGGAGGGAAGGTTGTACAACCAAGTGGAGACTTTTGGGCTTGATATGCCTTGCAGTTTCAGAAATAAAAGTAGAATTCTCTCAACTGCCCTTGGCCATTCACCCTGTGCATGAAATAGCATCTGATTACTCATCTCCACGGGTGTTTGGGAGAGAAGGACAGTTGCTTCTCCGGCTGTGTGGAAAGACTGAAGTAATATGGGAGATTGTAAGTGGGTGGACCTGACAGGGACATGCATGGAACCATGTGCAATTTCAGCCATTCCTTAAAGTTGTACAGGGAAACCCAGAAGGTCCAAGTCATCCATAATTTGCAATACAAACTGTTGAAATAATAGCAGTGAAGGACATTGGTTCAGATCATGCTCAGAATTAATCTTCTCTAATCCATGTTTCTTCTTCATAGAGGCTAGTCCAGGACAAGAGAGACACTTTAAAGAGGAGCCAGTTTTGAGTTATAGGAAAGCAAAGGCATGTGTTTGACTTAAAGCACCATTTTCTCCTGTAAAACTCTAGGCTGGAAAGACTGTTTTGAAAAAGTGCAGCATCTCTCCAGAAACAGCTCTGGTGTGTCTAGTTGATGGATATTGGGGTTTCCTACAGCACCTGCTCTGAGTTCAGTGCCCATCCTCTTGGACACACACTGGTACATGCTAATACATAGGCATGGCAAATGGATAATGCACCTTTGCAAGGTGGGTGTGTGTCCAGATGAACCCTGTCATGGGGGGACCCAGCCCCTCTGCATGGTGGAAAGCCTGCTTTGGCAGGATTTAATGTATCACAACCTGAGGAATAATAAACCTTCACAACCAGCAAAAAAGTGTTTAATTCCTAAAGGACGAGCCCAGTTGAGTCACTTTTTGGCCAGGGGTAATTGGGGGCTTAATTGGTGTATATGTAGCAATCTGGGCAATCCGAGAGAGAGGAGTTTAAGGGTAATTGTTCAATTTTCTGTCCATGTCAACAGGGGAAATGGGCAGCAGTGACTGAGCTCTGTATGGCAGGGAAACTGCATGAGATGGGATATGAGACTACCAGTGGAATTTAAAAAGTGCTGTCTGCAGAGCACTGCTTCCTTTTCTGTAGCAGCCAAAAGCTTCTCCTAAGTGCAGACTATTCTTTGTCGTGAGGTGTGAGGGAAGAGGGCTTTCCCCTCCCTTTGCTCCTTTCTCCAGCAAGGGCAGTAGAGCCTCTGCTTCAGCTTTGCTTGGGTATTTCATTTGGCTTTACTCTGCTTGCGTGTCTCTTTCTGGCATGCAGCTACACAGGGCTGTTTCCTGTTGGGGTGAGAAGTGCTGGCATTCTCCCCCACTCCCATCAGCAAATTGCTTTGTCCTTTTGGATAAAAGTTTCTTTGTCCACTAGTTCTGCACTGCTGAGTTGCACTCCCCCAGGTGCCTGTCTCCTCACTACATTATTCTCCTCAGCACTCTGTGAGGGCTTGCTAGCTAAGGTTGTCATCTCTCTCCCAGCTATTCTTCCCCCATAGACTACTGCCCCACTTCCCAGGTCCCTTCCCCCTTCTCTCTGTTACCCTGGGATGCATCGCTCCTAGAACAGGTCTTTTCTTGGAGGATTGGGATGTGATGTGTGATTCTCTGTCTGCAGGAACAACGGCTTGTTATTTTAAAGCAGATAGTGTGTGTGAATGAGACAGCTGATTGAAATGAAAGCCTGACTATGCTACACAGAAAACCCAAACCTGACCTGCAGGTGAGGAAAGCTGCCAGGAGACAGTCACTAGATCTGTGCCCTCAAGGCAAAACCCCTTCCTGCCTGCTGGGAAGTCTCCTCAAGGAAGCAGAACTGATGATTAGATCTCTCTATACAATGTCAAACCTCTAGAAGGACTTCTTACCCTTCTGATGTGTGCCAGCAGCTCCTTTGCATTTGAACAGGATGGGAGTCCAGACTCTGTGCACAACAGGAACCATGGAAAATGTTTTAATGCTCTATCAACAGTTAATCATGCCTGCTCAGGGGAAAAAAAGAAAAAAAAAGAGGAAAAAAAAAAAAAAAAGAAATAGAAGAAGTAGGTATACGCCAGGGTCCCCACATCCTTCTGGGGAGTGATGTCTGTTTGTCAGGCAGGAGGTGGCCCTTGCAGGATATCAGGCACATGGAATTCACAGATACAAAATACCAAACACCTCTTGAACTGCATGTGAATATGCACCAATGATGAAATTGCTCCAAACAGAGCTAAGAATAGAGCACAGTGTGGGTTATCGTTGGCTGGATCATTTCTGATAACGTTTGCCAGTTGCTTCCCTGGAGACCTGCTCTTTTTACAGAGCACACTAAGTGCTGGTGGATTCCAGGGGTCGTGAGCTGCAAGGAGTTTGTGACAGAGAAAACAGCTGTGGTAGGCTCAGGAGGCAGTGCTGGAGAGCTGGAGTGGTTTGGAGAGAGCTAAATGGACGAAAAGTTCTGAGCATCAGCGAGATGGAGATGGAGTGAGAAACGTGGTGTGAATGGGCTGGAGAGAGGGGTCTGGGGCAGAGAGTGACAGTGACTGCTGAGTTTTTGGGGTTCTGCACCATGACTTTGTGTGGCTCTGTCAGCACAATGCAGTCCTCCCCTTGGCTGCTCTACTCATGCACTACCCCAAGTCTCTGCAAAAGGTCAGTGAAGGGCAGACTCAGTCCAGCCTGATGGTTTCCCCTGAGCTGTTGGCCCAGGCCAGTTTGAACTCATCAGTGACTGCTGGCATTGTGATCTAGAGCCTCTGGTGTTGAAGGAAAGCTCCCTCCTGACAGTCACAGTGGGGAGGGGGAGCACAGAATATGCCCCAAGGGATGTGTCTGAAGTCCTATTTGAAGCAGCAGACCACTGACCAAGGGACAGTGGGAAGCTTAATTGCAGGAGAGCACATACAGCTTGTTGGGGGCTGAAAATGATGGTCTGGGTAAGCATCTTCCATCACTAAATTCTGTGATATGGTAGGTACAC
The DNA here is from genome assembly GCF_000700745.2 of Antrostomus carolinensis. Lineage (NCBI taxonomy): Eukaryota > Metazoa > Chordata > Aves > Caprimulgiformes > Caprimulgidae > Antrostomus > Antrostomus carolinensis. The sequence goes on from NW_010309339.1 coordinate 9,974, forward strand.
AGTTATATTGGGCCTGTGATTGCTGAGTCCATAAGTGTAGCTGACGGACTAGGTTTACCTAAAATACCCTTTAAGAAAAAACTCTTGAAAGATGATTACAGAATTGAGACACCATCATTTAAAACTGCCTGGGGCAAACTCTTTTGAAAATTGCAGCAGTGGAGGGACAGAGAGAGAACCGCGTAGCCCTTGATTGTAATGTTGTTCCCTCAGGACCTGTCCCCCCTCCTCCTCAGTTTCTCATCTGATAGGAGAGAGAGCAGCAGTAAGATTCCTCATCTGTCTTATGAAAATCCGATTCTGAGTGGCTCTGATCAAACCTGGCTGGCTGTCAGCAGCGGTGGCCTTGTGTGGAGGAAGGGAGGCTTCTGAGGAGTTGCTGGATGTGAAAGTGTCATGGGTGCTGCCGATCAAAGAGGCATTTTTTAATAAATATATATATATAAAATAAAAAAAAACTAAGGATTTAGCATAAAAGAAATGTAGTTTGTCTTGTTTTTCCAGCGTAACATGAAGAGGATGAAATAGAATCAGACACGCCTGCTCCTGAACATACTTCCACAGGAGCATCCTGAGAAGCAAAATCACTCATCTCCAGCATTGTTGAGGAGGGTTTTGTGTTTCTGAGTTCTCCAGGCCCTCCCTGGGCACCTCATGCCTTCTCATCTGCTGCCCCACCATCTTCTGAGTATGTT
>NW_010309339.1:10697-30911 GCF_000700745.2 Antrostomus carolinensis
AGAATACTGCAATGGAACAGGGAACAGCCTTTAAAAAGAGGAAAACAGATGTTACTGAAAAGGAGGGCAGGCGTAGTGCTCTGTCAGGAGGCTGTTGGTAAGGGTAGGAGCTGTGTTACTACTCTAAATGTTGATAACCTCAGGAACATGGTGGACTCCAGGTCCTGAGCCTGGCCTCCAGTTTCTCCTCTCCTGCTGTTGGTGAACAAACCTGTGCATTAAGAGGTTCCTCATCCACAATACAAGACATGGATTACTGCCTGTTGAAGTCCTGGTTTGAGCCCAGGGACTCATTTGACATGGCTGTTCTGTGCCCTGGCTGCATTGCAGCAGTGGCTTTTCACACGTCCCAGGGGTTGAAACCAATAGCAGCCTTGGGAAATACACTTGATGCCTCTCCCCAACAAGCTCTCAGGTGAGGAAGACATGCCATGCTGAGCAGGCTGTGGAAGCACAATACTATCAAAGCAAGTAGAGTGTCACATGGACCACCCGACCTCCCAGCCAGTCCTCTGTCTAGCTGACAGTATCATCAGAGCTTGGTGGCTGAAGAAAAAATTATTTTGTCTGATGCATCTGCAAGGCAAGGCTGGAGAGTCAGTACTGGATCTGCTGCAAGACCTCCCCTAGATCTTCTGAATCCTCTGGCACTCACTCACCGGGTGACTTTTCCCATCATCTTGCCCAGGTTGTGCTGTTGCCATTCTCTTCTCCAAAGTGTGCTTTGGGACACTCAGATTATCTCTGATTGTCTTAGCTTTTAAGGCAGTGCCCTAGTAGCTGTGGTACTGCCTGCTTTTCACTCTGCTGTTTTCATCTCCCTGCTGGCTGATCAGGCAGGTACTCTGTTCTCTGTGGCCCCCCTAGCAGGGCAATCTCCATCAGGGAAAGGCATCCCTATGAAATTAATGTCCAAGCATCCAAAGAAGTGTTCTTTATCTTCTCCATTTGCCTACTGCTCTCCTGAGAAAGCTTCCAAGAGGCTTCAAGCTTGTTTGTGTGTTCAGCAGAAGCTGTCTATGTCCCTTGTTCCTTATGTTTTTTGAAGATTTTTTTTGCCTGTTGCTTTCCACTTTTTTATCTTTTTTTTTAATTCTCCATTTTACCACTTAGAGAGAAAAATTATTTATTGCATTGAGATGCACTAATTAAAGCCATTTTCTGGTATTTGGTTACTGAAGTGTTTGATGTCTCTCTGACAAGACCATGAAATGCACGGAGTGTCCACAGGGACAGAATTTGCTGAACACGGTGCTTTGTAAATGAGGGGACACAGTGTCGCAGCAGCTCATGAATATGAAACGCCCATGATGCTACCTCAGTGGACTTGGGAACACAGATGAATCCTGTCATGTGCTAAATGAGACCAATTTCTTTCACTTAACTTCATCTTCAATCAGACCTTCTTCCATTTGCCTGCTTAAAATTCCCCAAACGTGATGCAGAAGGTAACAGCATTCAGTAAAACAAAGTTTTGCAGCAGCAGAGATACTGTAATTATTTCAGTTTTACATTTTATGAGCAAGCAACTTAAACTAAAGCTAGTTTCCTTCTTATGCCTGCTCGTGGCAGGGGACTGCTGGCTTCAGAAGCCACTACCCTCTTTGTGTTCTCTGGATATGGTGGTATGTGGATGGGGAGGGCAGCACCAAGCACCGTCCCCACTGCGGGAGTGTCCATTCTGAACTGGCCTTTGAAGCACTCCCCTAGTAGGGGGAAGTGAATCAGACTACATGAGATGGAGTCATTCTTCTGAGTGTCAGGGTGCTGGCTTGGGAGAGTCTTAAAGCAGCTCAAGGAGAAAGTGGCAACCACACTGCTGACTAACTGCAGGCCTGACCTGGGACATGGCTTCTAGATTCATCTCTGCCACTGGTTTATTGCCCGACTTTGAACAGATTCTGTCTGTCCCCACTTATATGCTGTCTTATCTCTAACAGAGAGCTTAGTTCTTTGGGGCTAGGACCAGATCTTACTGTAAGCTTGCAGGATTTTAAGGGACCCAGCTTGCAGGTGTTGCCACTAAACCAAAAATCAGCTCTACCTGGGGGAGGAAGTGCAACTCACCAGCTTGCAGGATCAACTGGATATTAAGGTGGTGTAGGTTCTTCTATCTCCTGCTTGTTGCTTCCTGTGGTTGTCTTCCTCAACTGTCAGTAAGTCATTTGCTAAGATGTAGAAAAGGTGATGGTTACTGCATGTACTTTAATATGAACATGTAAAGCCCTTTGTTTATGACTTAAAAAGCTGCTGTTCCCTGTTTATTGTTTGACTCTCTGCACCCTCAGTCTTTCCCCTCACTCTTTTCCTCCTGCCATCCACACACTTCTGTCTTGTGTTACTGGTGTCTTGCCATAACTTAGCCATGAAGTTCTGTTTGTGTAAGACCTATCTCAGTGCAGCTGTTGTAATAAAATACTATTCTTACTTATATGCTGGAACTTATTTGTTCTGAGACCGTCAGTTTGGTGCAGTATATTATAACTCCCTTGTTAGCCAGCGTTTGGTACTGGTGTCTCCTACCCCACCGCAACTTCTGCATGGGTATGCTCATTTTGGTTTCATTCTTGATTTGCTCTTGTTCTCCATCATCTGGGAGATGGAGCAGAGTTTGCTTTTGGCATCTAGCATTTGGTGCTCAGTCAGCATTTCACATGTCTGCCATAAGCAGTTTCTGTATCTTGTTTCTTTATGGGCTGAGAAATCCATGGAGAAGGGCTTTGTGTTACTCTGTTCACAGCCATTTTTAGTCATAAAGAGAGGCCTCATCTATTCCTCTTTAAGATCACTGCATGCATTGAGTTTTTATGTTCCTCGCTCCATCTTCTGTTGCGTATACTCATTTCTTCTGCTTGTAAAACGCTACCTGATGTGCGTTTACTTATTTGCCCCTCCCTTCAGCTAAAATGAAAGCAGGATACTCTCTCTCAGGGGCAGAGTGAGTGTTATTTTTAGGAGCACTCACTCTGGGAATGTTACCTGCCATATGAAACTGAGATTCAGAGGAGTTCTGTCTAGGGGAGAGTGGATGAGGGAGGTGACATAGGTAACTGTCTTGCAGCACAGTGCTCCGAGTCCATCTGGGAGACCAAGGTTGGTAAGATGGTTTGTAAGCAATTTGTACCCCTTTTTAATGTTTTTTTACCAGTAACTCAACTTCTATTTTAATGTTTTTTACTATTAGTATTGTATCAGTTTGTTCTGATTTCAAAGTCTGCAGGAGAGGATGTGAAAGTGGGAGAACAGGTGAAGCTGTAACATTTTTATGTTGCTTCTGAGATTTGCCTACAGTTTTGATTAAAATTTGTTGATATTAAAGACAATATGGAAGCTGCTCTCTCCTTCAAAATGCAGCTGAGTTATGCAAGAAAATCCCCCCAAAACCTATAAATAGATTGCACAGAATTATTTTTTGTTTCCAGGTTTTGAACCCACCCCTTCTTCTCAGCTGCAAAACATTTTCTTTTTGTAATGCACAGACCATTTGTTCACTTCATTGCAGTGACCAGGTATCTGTGAAGGTGTTTTCTTTTGCACACAGGCAGCTTCTTAGCATGTGGGTACATTGTGAAATGCTTTTTAAGCTTTACCTACATGGGCACTGAATTCAGGCATGACAGCCTGGACAGTCAAGTATGTCAGGTAAGTCAGACAGTCAGGATTCTGCACCGAAAACAGGGTTATGGAAAATGATCTGAAGCCCCCAAACTGAAAAGGAAGGGAAAAATAGGGGTCACAGAGCAAAGCACACAGTGGGGGTTTGTAACGTAACCTTGTCGTTGGAAAAAGCTGCAGTGCAAGACTGGGAGGCTGTGGTCCTGCAAACATTTCTGCGTGTACTAATGTTACGTGTAAGTAGCCTCACTGTAGCTAGTGGGAATATTTAAAAGTAGAGCATATGCCTGTACTCTTACAGCACAACAGCCCATGTGCTTCTTCCCTCTGCAGTTGACACAGTGCCATGACTTGGCTGTGTTACCAGAGCTAACTGGGAAAAAAGATGTGAGTCCTAAGAAGAGCAACAAAAACAGCTGGGGGGCTGGAGACTGAGTGAGGGGAAGGGTTGGCTCCTTGGTGATAAAGTGAGAACTGAGATACTTTGCAAACTGTACGGAGAGAAGGGAGAGAAATTGTGGAGAAGTGGCACCATGGGATTTGGCAGAGGGAAGAGGAAATTATGAGTAACAAGTGAAATAAAGACCCAAATATTTCAGAGCTGATTTGCCACTGATAGTAGTTAGCCTGGGGAGCTGATATTTTCTTATAATTTGTGACATTTTTGTTCTGTTTCTTGTCAGTCTCTGACAGTCCTAAAGGGCATTGCTTCTGCCTAGAAATGGACAAATCATCTGCACTTTGCAGTAAGAACAAGCATGTACTGGCCTTTGTTGGAGGGGCTGGCAGCAGCCCCCAGAGCGTTTCCAGCTCTTCTGTCTGAAATGTTTTCAAAGTGTCTATAAAATATTGGAGCCTTGAATTTCTTTTGGAAAGAATTTCTACGTGATTGCCTGGATTTTTCTAGTACGGAGTAGAGGTAGCACTCTGCAAGGGATTTGAAAATCTCTCCATGGAATTCAATGGCACTGCAAAATCCAGGAGTCTTCAGGAACCTGCAAAATGGAAGAGATATCACTGATCCAGGCCCTAAGTTTACAGTTTTTTTCCTAGTGCAAAAAGAGATCAACGAAAGCAAAAGGGAAATGGAAAGAGGGTACTCCAGAAATAGCTGCCAAAATGAGCACTGAGTGAGGAAATTCAGTTTGCTGTCACATTTCTGCTGTTAAAAGAGGTTAAGGATCTGACCTTCTCCTGCTACAGGGAATGCTGCTCCATGGATGAGGGCAGCTCTGTTCCCAGGTAGTTCTTCATTTAGTTGTGTTTGCTGAGAAACATTCATAGTCTCCCGCTGAAAAGAATAAATTAGCTCCGGAGAGGTTACACTTTCTCATGCCCATGCTTCTTTGCCTGGACTTAACAGGGCACCTCTGCACTGTGCTTCATTCCTCCCCTTGGACCAGTCTCACCAGTCTGTACCCTCCTTGGTCTTTGTTGCTTACATACAGGGACTTTCTCCCACATTATCACTGAGCAGGTTTTACTAGCTGCCTCAACAGGTCAGTCTGCCTGTCCAGGGAGATGCTTTTGACCCATAATTGCATTTTGCTGCAAGTTTTACCAAGAGCTGGGAGTCCCTGCAGGGAAGCAGCAGTGGGATAGCAGCTTCTACTGTGTATTGTCCCTACGAGCAGAGCGGGGAGACATCTGCCCCAAATACCCAGTGATGCACTGGTGGGGCATTTCTTGCACATGCCTCCTACTTCTAAGGGGTGGCCTGGGGCATGTTGCTGCTGTTTCCCTTTCAATGTCTTTGGGAAGTTTGCTGTAGTTGGAGAGCCGCTCTGCAGGCACCTGCTCCTTGGGTGGCTGGGGAGCTAGAGGGCACAGCTCTGCTGAGTCTGGCCAAGCTGTCACTGCCTCTTGCTGCGGCCAGGTTCTTGCAGCAGCCCCTGTCCTGCTCAGCCTTCCACCAGGCAGCCAATTAGTGAGAAATCCCACTGTGTGGCCAGCTCTGAACGGCCACCATGCCGAGGCCAGGGCTGACCTGTGCCCTGCCACAGCTGGGTGAGGGCTGCCGGCCGGTGAGACGGGGGACGCGCAGTGGACGATCGCAGGGGAGGGCAGCTGAGAGCCTGCGAAGCTCTGACAGGCAGCTGGACATGGAGCTTTCCAGGAAGACCCTGCCCGGAGCCCTGAGCACCATAGGAGGGAACATCTCTCCAGCTCCTGAATATTCATCTCAGCCTGGGCTGCAGAACGGGGCAAAGCCAGGCCCAGCCGCATGCTGCCGTCCAGCAGTAGCCTGGCCACGCTGCCAACAGAGTCAGGAGCAGCCTGCTCACTCCAGTGTCAAAAGGGCCAGCTCTGCCTACACACTGTGCAAGTGAAACCTTTTCCCAGGGCGAAACCACCAGCTTCTCCATGGTCTGAGGGCTCAAGGTCTCTGCAGAGCCTTTCTGGCCTTTAGTCTTTAAATGAGTTCTATGGTAGTGTACTCTGTCCTTGCTTTACACCTCCAGTTATTTTCCCTTCTTTTCCTCTCTCCTTTTTTTCTCTCTGTTTACAGCACTTTGTCAAATCAAAAAGCATGCAATGCTCTCAGAGCCTTGGTCCTTTAGCAGGATTCAGTGTACACCTGGTTCTTCCTCCTCTCCTCCACTCTTTTGTCTCTAGCATCCTTTTTAGGTGGAGTAGCCATAGTCCTTGTGCTGGGAATACCCAGTGACCCAGACATCAGCCATTCCAGGCTAACACTGGAAATCTCAAAAAGGTTTATGACATTACAAATAGATGCATCTTCCCTAGTCTTTGTATCTGCTAAACCATCAGCACTTCCTTTCTCAGCTATCAGGAAGGTCACAGGCCTCTGCACAGCTGAGACCTTGCCAGCAGCTCCTTCAACATGTAGTTTTACATGGCTTCTCTCAGTTTCTGCTCCACATTTCATTTCTAACAGAATCTAGGTGACTGGTGGCTGAACTTAGCAAACAATAACACACCTCATAAGAAGCAAGTCTTGGGATGAGGGCAAGTAGGCAGCAGGGTTTAGTGCAGCTGGCTTCCTTCAGCTTCAAGGTTGTGTTCAAATGTATGGTCCATGGCCTGTGGAGTCTTACCCAGCCAAATCTGCTTGTCTTGCAAGAATTCTTTTGACCCCAAGCTTCAAAGCTTTATTGCCTTGTTTTAATATTAAACAATACATTTTTAATCATTGTTAAATAACTCTCTTGTGTTTTCCTCTAATAAGAAACAAGCTGTTTCATATCTGTGAAGCAAGAGAACCTTTGTTGATAGTGAGAGGAGAGCACAGCACTCCCCACTTACTGTTGCTGCTTTCTTTTGTTGCAGACATTCCTGTGATCCCTGACTTGGAGGAAGTCCAGGAAGAAGATCTGGCCATGCAAATGGCAGCTCCCCCCAGGTAAGAGCACTGCCAGGTGCTCTTGAGGCTCTCAGTAGTGCGAAATGGCTGGTGAAATTAAACTCCATCTTATCTCATGCTCCCTGGATGTCAGCAACAGTGTCATTCAGCAGGATTTGGTGCTGTGTATTGTGGCAGCCAGGCTCTAAGACGAACAGTGCAAACTTCTTGTTTCCTGTTACACAGAAAAAGCAATTACTGCATATTCTCTCTATGCATAAAAAAACCTGACATTAGAGTAACATATGAAGTGTTGCAAAATCAAACTCTCAAAAGTGGAGAATTGCTTGATTTAAGGTTGTGTGTGTAGCCTCAAATGCCTCCAGTACATGCATTATCACACGCTTTGATTATGCATGGTCATAGGCTGTTTGCCCTCCACAGGATATCCTTCTTACTCAAGTGCCTATTTAATTTGTGATGTACAATCCTGTTGTTTGAAGGTGTTATCAGGTTAGTCTTGGGGTTAGCTCAATGGAGACCAGCAAGTTTTAAGAAATGAAAGTTCTGGGGATTTTATCTTAAACATATCAGGAAAGTCTTCTTTCTCTGTTGGGCCTATTGCCAAGATCACAGACTGTGATTTCTGTTGACCCTTACGTGGAAAGGTGGGATATCTTACTCCTGACCACAGATGCCTCTCTGACAAGTATGGAGTAGTTATTATAATTAAATAGCTGTTAACAAAAATAAATGACACTTTATCACAGAATCACAGAATGTTGGGGATTGGAAGGGACCTCGAAAGATCATCTAGTCCAACCCCCCTGCCGGAGCAGGAACCTAAATGAGAAATATTTGTAGTAGTAAATTTAAAATTACTTTGTCTCTCACCAGAGTTCATGCTTTGTTTTCTCTGTTTTTTATAATCCCATCTGTTCCTCCTGTATCCATAGTCTCCCTGCAATAGAAAAGACAAGTGATTTTCATGGACAAACACCAATAGGAATTAAATTATTATAGGTCTTTTCTATAGTATTGCATCACCTATGAAGGGAAGTGTGGCACGACAGTTTGTTACCTCCCTACACCATGTTTCTCTTTGAAGGCTACATTTTAAGAAATTGTATTTGATAGCTGTGACTCAGCTCAGACATGGGAATCACAAAGTCCCTACAGTTCTGTAGCTTGTATGGAGGGGCTCTCAGTCTGCTTTCCTATGGTGCTGGGGCTGTGTGTATGTTCACTATGTTCCTGTTTTCTTTCTGGTCCTTGCAGCTAGTCTGGAGCTTCTCTCTGGCATGCTGGCTTCTCTGAGGGAGTCCATGATTGCTCCACATCCTATTTTTATGCACATGCACAACCTGGCACACAGATTTGTCAATGACTATTCATTTGCTGAATGAGATGTGCTTCTGTCTGGGGACATCCATCTCAAGAGTCCAACATGGGCAATGTGGACACTTGAGAGAGGTGTCACCAGACTACTGTTCATGCCACCCTTCTCCTCAGATGTGCTTCCCCCTTTACCCAGGCTTGTACTTTGACCCTTTCTGGTTGCAGTGTGCAGGTGAACCGAGTGCTGACCTACCATGACCTGGACAAAGATCTAATGAAGTACGCTGCCTTTCAGACTCTGGTAAGTGGATGTTGCTATGAGGTGACCAATGCGTCTCCCTTCCCTTCCAGGCTCCCATCATTCTCCACTGTGACACGCAGCTGCATAAAATACACAGCCCTATTGACCAAACAACTTGTAGTCTGCCTGCAAGTCTGTTCCTCTCTGCAGTGTGGCTTTCCTGCTTGTTTGTGTCTGTAAATAATGTGGGTATGGTATCTGCTGCTCAGATGAGGCTTCTTCTGTTGTCCTGGACAAAGTGTATGTCCCTTATGAGGCAAATGTGCCTATCTCTGGCAAGACCTACCTTGTGAAATGATGATGTCCACTTTCTCACTGACTGTGAGACTGTGACTATGTGTGTGTTCATAGGATGGAGAGGTTGACCTGAAGCTTCTCACCAAAGTTTTGGCTCCGGAGCATGAACTACGAGAGGTGAGTCTTTCTTTTGTGGGAACACCGACAAGACTAAAGCTTCTTACATGTCTCAGACTGTACTTGGAAAGTAAGCCTTTGGTGGTGGGGTGGAGGAGAGAGGTGAGGAGGAGCTTGTCCAAGCTGCTGGAGGTTTGATTTCCCTAGCAGATTATTTTAAAGATATATAGAGCTTTCTATGTGTGAGATCATGGCATCGGCATGATTGGTCCCCTTCAGTATGAAAGAGCTAGTAAGGAAAATGTGAAGGGCCTAGTACTGTCAATGATCCCTGCAGAAACAGTGCTCTGTTGTGTATTATCTTTTGGTAGTTACCATGAACTCCAGGTGGTTCTACAAGGAGGTACAGAGGGACAAAAGCAGAAGGCATTTGGGGTTATGGGCAGAGGGAACTTTTAAAGCAGAACAGAACAACCTCAATATGACTGAGTGGGCAGGAGCTCAGGACTTGCAACAAAGGATTTCTGCAGCTCAGAATTGCACATGCTTCAGCAGAAGTGCAGAAAGTAAAAGTTTTTTATGGCTTCTCTTTACGCCCTGCTTGGGAGTATCTAAGGTTAACAAGTACAAAAAAATCTGTCCTTTACAGAACTTTGGAACATGAATAATTCTGTCAACATCTTTAAATTGTAGCAGGGATTCATCTTTCATTCTGGCTAGGATTCCTGTTCTAGCCAACCGAATCCAGGGCTTCTCTGGCCAGGGTAGTTGCCGTTTAGTTTCTCTCTTTGCTGCTCATCTTGAATATTTGGCATTGTTCAGAGACCTTTGAGTGTCACCAGTAACATTTCAGCATGTTTGTCTTTTTCCTCTTGGTAGGATGATGTCAGCTGGGATTGGGACCATCTCTTCACAGAGGTGTCCTCAGAACTGGTGACTGAGTGGGACCTGGGACAGTCTGAGAGAGAGGACCACCTCAGTCTGCCCTAAAACACTGGCACACCAGACATGTCGCACATGCATCACCTGTAAATAGTTTAGTGCTTTAATTTTCTATTAACTTGTTTGTATTTGAGAATTTATTTCAGACATGAAAATAAATAGGACATTGCTTCACAGGAAAACTGGATTGAGAGAAGTTTGGGGTATTTTGTAATAAGAATCTTTGTTTGCAAAGGAGATTGAGAACTCCAAATACAATAAAATATTTACTTATGAACAGTCACCTCCACCTCACTAGCACCTTTACGGATAGCTGCAATGGTTGATCTTTCTTCTATGGAAATGCAGCCTCTCTGAAGTGGACCATCTTACAATGGATTGTGTTTTTTATTGATGGCTATCAGAGAAGCTTAGCCTGATACAATTTGTTTGCATAGGACATCAAGTTTACCATCTTCCTCGCAACAGATGCCACAAGTTGTCAGGATATCCATTTTACATTTCATCCAGCAGTCTCCAGACATCCCCTGCTATTTTAACCTCTCTCCTGGAACAATACCTTTGTATTGACTCAGAGGAAGCAACATCACCTATTAAACTGCCAGCTAAATTCTGACCAGGCCTAACCCTGCTTAGCTTTTGCAATCAGATGAGATCACAGCTTGAACAGAGATAGCTTCAGGCAAAAGGTAGTTTGCAAATAAAATACTGTTTATTCCATGCATGTGAAAGAATGGAGCCTGCTGCTCTGAAACAAGGTAACTCCCTGGTGGGTGTCTCCTTGGGACCAAGTAACCCACTCTTATTGTCATCTAAAGAAAAATCCATTTAGCTGTTAATACCTTGTCCCCATAGAACCATGGTGATTATTTGCAAGAAACAGTGACATTACTTCTAAGCCAATGTCGTTCAAAGCCTTGTCCCCTTGGAGAATCTTGCTGTATACTTCTAGGGTGCTGGGAGGAAGGCTTGCTGTGCTGCTTCTCTTAGCTTGTTTGGATGGTCTAATAGAGTGCTGCATTCCCACTCTTGTACTGACAGCAGGACGGGTCAAATAACTCACTGTGAATTCAGTACTCTGCAAAATTTTGTATCGGAGTTGATATGCCAAACAATTCTACCAACAAGAGAGAAGCAATTGGGCTCATTCTGGGGCCACCAAAATAAGGGGAGGTTCATCTGTCTGAAGGAGACACTAAGTTTTTTACAGCCAAGAAATCTCCCCTATAACTAGAAAACTAGGTGAGACAGAAACTTGGGAGGCCAGTGTATGGAGGATAATCCTGAAGTCTTTCTCTGAGCAGACAAACTTTTTTTGGTATGAACAGAAACTTCCCAGCTGAGCTGGCATATATTTTTCTATGACACCTATGGTTCTTGGCCAGAGAGAATTTAGAATGCTTCCTACATTCCATGGGGAAAAAAAAAAAATCAGGAAACTAAAATAGTTTAGTGAATCAGACAAACCCAACAAGCCATTCTGAGAGGAAGAGAATGGTAAATGGAGGAGGGCATGGGACATGAATTTGCTCTGTTCATCCCTCAAAGATCACAGAGAAAGCAGAGGCATTCCCTCTCCTCTCGACTGCAGACTGTAGGACCATCTAGTGTGGGTTCTCTCCCTTCTACTTGATCTGAGGCTCTGATCCACACTGCTCCTATAAACTGCTTGCCTGGTATCACCTTCTTTGGTGGTATCTGCTTCCAGTGAGACTCTAGCCTCTTTGAAGCATGAAGCGAACTTAACTTTCTGTGCCCTGAGAATGAGAGGACAAACTTTGATTGTTGCAGGAGCAGCCCAAAACAGACTACCAGTATTCCCACTGAAACTTTGGTCTCTGCACCATGTCCCTACCAGAAAAGTAACTGTCTTCCTACTATGATGCTGCACTTGCCTGCAGTTTATTGAGGAGGAAACCAACACGAGCAGAGAGAGAAGGGGAGGCTGAGAGGTGAGCCCACCTTTCTCCCTTCAGTCACAGTTGCAAAGGACCTTTGGGTCAGCTTGTAAAACCACACAGCCACCCAATGCAAATCAACCAGTTTTCAGTGAGCACAAAAGCAAAGATTCATAGGCCTGAGGCACAAGAGTAGGTGAACTATGAATCCAGCATCTCTGGCTGCTCAGCCTGAGGTGTGGTGTGTGAAATGTGGCATATTATGTGTTGCGTTTTCTTTAGGGGCTTGGAGAGATGGCATTGCTGTCCACATGGAGCATTAAGAGTGGATAACTAAGCAGTAGTTAGGACTGTAGCCACTGGTTGCTGCGTGCAGAAGTCATCCCAAGCCTATTGCTCCTCTAGCAGCTGTGCGCTGCACCAACAACCCTGAGCTGGCTGCAGGAAGGCTTGCAGAGCCATCTTCTGCCTCCAACCAAAGCTGCTCCTATAAACTGCTTGCCGGCAGGCAGAGCACTTCTATCTGGCTGTTCTCCCAGCAGGGGGGACTGAGAAGTGAAGTTGGGCTATACAGTCATGCTCAGCCCCTGAGAGGCCACAGGACCCCCTCAGGAGTCAAGAAGAAGAGGAAAGTACCTCTTGCAAGAAGAGAAAGAGGGACATTGGACCCTGGAGATCCTTCTGGAGATGGTAAGGGGTAGGAATGGGAGAGGGCTTGGGGAGGGACATTTGAGGCAGAGCGTGGGGAGGAGGGGGCCAGGAGCAAGACTGGGGTTTGTGGGAGAGGCAGGGTAGGGGCAAGAGGAGCAAGGAGGTTGAATGATTTGATAACAGAGTATGCATAAAATTTGGAGGGGAGTGAGGCCGGAACAGGTGCTGGTGGAGAGCCAGGAGAGAACAGGGCACACCAAGAGCATAGTGGGCATTGAATCAGGCCTTTTCTGATGAGCTGTGGTCAGGTTATGCTGGAGGAGGTGCTCTAAAGCTGCATAAAATCTCCCAGAGGTGCATGCTTGGGGATGGGTGCTGTTGGCTGTCCCCCTCTGGCTTGGGGCCCTGGGCAGGGATGCTCTGCTTGGGAGCAAGTGTGTGTGGGCCAGGCCTGTGCCCATTCTGGGACCTTGGGAGCCCAGCAAATACCTGGGCAGAGTTGGAGAGCAGGGCTTGAAAAAACTCACAGTCTCATCTATCTTAAGGCAGGAAGAGGTGGCTTTGATCATTTAGTCTGATCTGCTCTAATAGAGGCCATGGCAGAATCCAGTGAGATGTGGCTGAGCTTTGCCCATCTTTTAGAAAGGCTGACAGTATATTTGAAAGTCTTCCCTGGTTAGTTTTTCTCATAGATAATTGCCCTTATAGTTCAAAATCAGCTTTATTTCTAGACTCAGTTTTTGAGTTTCATCTTCTGTTCCCTGAGTCTGCTTATGCTTTCACCTTCCCAGTTAAGCCATACTGTCAGATATTTTCTCCTTGCTTCAGTATTTATGTGCACTGTGATCAAGTTGTCTCTTTAATTTCCTTCAATAAACTTAATAGACTGAGACTTGTTTCCATGTCTTTTCAATTCCTTCCCCAGCTGGAGGAGGGGAGGTGAGCGTCTGGCTTCTGGCCTCCTTCCAGCAAGCTGTTCCCACCCGTCTTGCTTCCATACTCGTGTCTTGGTTGCAGTGCTGGGAAGGTGACTGAGACCTGTTGCTTTTCTTGTCTCAAGTCCTGATGCTGTCAGAGGAGAGCCCGCTCCTGTTACTCTCCTTGCTAAAAAGAAACTATGCAGTGCTTTTGCAGGCTGGCTCTTGGCTCGTGGTGACGCACCAGTGTGTATTGGCTGTGACAAAGCTGCCTCGGGAACCTGCATTTCTCAAAAGTCTGGTGGCTAGAGCGTGCAAAAGAAGAAATGTCAGGTGTACATTTTTTCTTGTAGCCTGCAAAGGTGTAGTGCTGGTTGATCATCAGGTGAGGTGAGAAGTGAGAGCGGTTTTCAGAGCAGTGCACCTGGTTCCTAGTAACTTGGATCAGCACTGCAGGCTGTCCCTAGCCAAGGAGTAGAGCAGTAATCCCTTGTCTGTCTCCGCAGATTTGTATCATAGTGGGGTAAAGCAAGGTGCAGTCGTGTGCTCAGGGCCACATAACAGATCTGTGTCAGAATCGGGGTTAGAAATGAGGATCCTCAAGTTCCCGATTCAAACATGGCTTTCATATACCTGGTGAGTGTTTGCCATCTTCAATTCAAAGATGACAATTCAATGTAGCGAGCCTTGTGTCCTGCTTGCTCTTTGTTCTGCTCTCTTCATACATTGCTGAGGGAATGCTGCAAACCATCGAAGTGTGTGTTGTCAGTAGCATGTGTAGCTCAGCGAGCTGATGTGGGGTGTCTGCCAAGGGATTTGCCTGGGTTCTGGATGGATGTAAATACCTACCCTCAGATAGCCTCTTGCAGACTCAGAATTCGATAGACTACCTGGGTGAATGGTGAGCCTCATCACAGCTAAAGTAAGAGAAATGCACGAAGGAAAAATTAATTCTAGGTACTATCAGTTTTAGCATTCTGGTTTTGCTTTTAATAATAGATACAGTATTTATAGACTTTCTTGGTGGAGATGCCTTACTAGAGTGGAGTTTGCTGGTGGTGGGGGGATATTTGGGCTGAGGCAGCATACGCAGCACTGGAAAAAAAATGTAGAAAATAAAAGCTGAAAAAAAGCCAGGCCCAGCAGCTTTTCATTAAAGAGCCTCTTAGAGGGACTCTGGCTGGCTGTTTTATTAAGTGTGACAAAGTGATGGGAGGTGGGGGGGGCTCCTATGTTAATAAGTTGGAAAGGCATTGCCGTTCCTCTCGCCGGAGCGTCTCAGGGAAAGTGGAATTAATTCATGGCATATGCTCGCAGCATCTGCCGCGGTGACCTGGCGTGACGGGAGCGCAGCGCCAGCCGGAGCCCGTATTCCCGCTCCTCTCTCGGGCCCTGCTCGCTGCCTGCCTGTGCCTGAGCGTGGGGCAGCGTGGCCGCTCCGGCCCAGCGCACGCCCAGCCGCCCGCCCGCTTGCTGCTGGCCTGGGTGGGATGTGGCAGCCCGTGGCCAGAGTCTTGCTCCCTCTGAAGAAGGAGACATGCTCTAGAGCTGGGAGGAAGAAGGGGATACTCGGATAGAAAACAGACCAATTTGAATGGAAACTAATCCAGTTTGTCCCAAACAGACTTCATTCCTTCCACAGTATTCCCTGACCAAGCCCTCCCTTCTCCAGTGATCTGACTTGTTCTGTGGCTTGCTGTGAGGCTCTGACCGACGGGTCAGTCTCCCTCTTCCTTCTTTCTCAGTGCATCTCTACAGATGGTTTGATCCTCTCCTCAACAGAGAGAACAGAGGTTGTATTTGCTTTTAGGTGGGATTTCATTCACCGTTTAGTGGCTCCCAGGAAATAACTCTCCACACCTTATTTCTCCTCAACCAACCAGCCAGGAGCTGTATCCAGCAAAGTGGGTGCACTGTGTTGTTTCCAGGCTGCATCAGTCTTTGCCTGTGCCCCATGCTCTGTGTGTGAGCTTTCCCTTGGGAAAGGGCACCCAGTGCCAACCCTCCACTGACTGCGCTTTCTTCAGCTACATTCTTCCACCTTCTTGGACAACTGCCTGGGATATGGGACACTTTCCTGCCCTGGGGAGCTCACAGACCCAGGACAGACTGAAGCAGTGGGTGATCCCCAGAGAGGGCGGAGATGCCCCACGCTGCTTCTGTGCTCTCCCAGCAAGTGCCCCAATACCTCAGCAACTTCTCTGGCTTGTGCTCCTTTCAAAATGTGGCATCCCAGTTTCAGGCTTTGCTGGGACTGTGCAATGCAGAGTGAGGGCCAAGGTCAGGTCCCAGTTGTGGGGCACCATGAGGGATCCATGATCGGCTGCCCTGGTGAGACCAGTCCTCCCAGGGCCATGCTTAATCTGGGGGGATGACCCGCACACCTTGTGGCCACAGCCTTGTTGATTCAGTCATGAATGCTGCGTAACATGGATGTCCAGAGCTCCTGAGCCAATTAATCTCTCTGCCATGGCCCTTGGGGAGATGAAACCTTTCCTCTCCGTGCCCCGCTCCCCAGGTCTGCCCCAGCAGGCTGCTCTGCACAGGCCTTGCTGGGGCCAGAGCAGCTCTGGGCCACAGGCCCTCTTATCGGGGTCCATCTCTTGTCACTTTCAGGACCACTTCATTATCCTTTTATTAGCCCTCTTCTCCTGCTTATCATTATTAATAATCATGCTGGATCGGCTGGAGTGCTGACAGCTGCCCCTTGTCTATTCTTTCTGTCTATTTTAATCCTGCCTGCTTATCTGGAATAAACGTGATCCTTTTTCCTTTTAATTAAAGAAATTTGGTCAGCCAACCCCTCCTCCATGCAGAGTTAGGACTGATCACACCAGTGATACGCAGAGAGCAGGAAAAGGGACAGATTACTGGGTGACAGTGTTTTCCACAGCCTGAAGATATGGGATGTCGGAGTAGAGACTGGAAGAGATGAAGGTGTGTGGAGAAGCACGGCATTGGGGTGCTTTGAGGTGCTCATCTTGGGGTCTCTGTGTCTGACCCAGTATTGGTGCAGCACTGTGTGACTGTGTCTGTACTGCAGGTGAGAGGCACCCTGCCCCAGTGCAAGGCAGGCAGGGGAGCTCTGCTCGCCCATCTCTGCTTAGCATGGGTGGCAACGGCAATGCCAGGCTCAGAGCCCGTACGGGTGGCACTGCTGGGGCTGCTGGGATCACTGCAGTTCCTCCAGGGACTAAAGGACTTTGCTTCTCAGCACTTTCTAATGTTGCCGAGAGATGCAAGTGCTGTGCTGGACAGTGACGCTCCTGCTTTGTGTTCCCACAGGCGTTGCTTCCTGGGGCCACAGATCTTGTTCTAGTCTCTTAAAAATGCCTCGCCGGGCAGTTCTCCTGGGCTGAAATATTTGTGTTGTCTGAAGGGACAGGTCACTCAAGGAAGGGCTCTGCAAATAGGCTGCAGGAAAATTGTTGTGCTAATTCACACTTTTATGAACCCATAAACTCAAATCTGCATTCATTGCAATCTGTAAAGTGGCTGGAGTGTGGGCTGAAATGCTTAGAAAGTGTTAATCAGGGGTCCGTAACAAAGCAAAACGCTCTGAAGTGCAGCAGCAGGAGCTTGGCTGTAAGCAGCAGGAGTATTCAACCTTAGCACTAAAGGTGCATATTCTTTGGTTCCCAAACGGTTCATTTCAGATGCACAAGTTGCAGCGTTGACTGAATGCGTATGTACCCTCTGCTACAGAATATGGCAACTGGCTCAGATTTGTAGGGCTGTTTCACCCCTGAGAGGCTGCGGGCCCAAGAAGGGTATAGAGCAGAACTTCCTGATGCTCAAGTGAGAGTGTAGCTCTGAAATCCTGTCAAGCAGAGCCACACTGGCTTCTGTCCCTGTGCTTCTGCTGCTTTTGAGCATTTCAGCTGACTGGAGTGAACATCAACCTGCAGTTCAAATATTGGTGAGGAAGCTGCCACAATACAAACTCATGTGCATAGCTTAGCGAATCTTTAAAAACATGTGATTCTGTAGCAGTGACAGGCTAGAGTTGTGCATGGTGACATTCAAGCTGTTGCTTCCATGTGAAATGTCCTGCTGCTCACAGAAGATCTTATCATCATTACTTAATGTTCAACAAAATGTTTGAAATATGAGAAAATGCAAGGTTCACTTGCCTAAACTGACATGCTAATAACTGGCCAGAGCTTTTATTATCTGACCTTGCTCCTTCAGCAAAAATCATCATTCAGATCCAAGTAAGGAAAATTATCAAGATGGTTTTTGTCCCTGAAATACTGAGGTATTTCACCTTTGTTGGTGTTGTGGGACGTTTTGAATCAGCCAAAAAGATGGACTTGGAGACTGTGTGATAGGCTGAAATCTTGCTTTGATCATTACCCCAATCAGCAGAACTACTTGCAAAGCCAGAAAAGTGCCTTGGGAAGTTGCCAAAGAATTTGGTCCAAGTCAAGCAACCTTCTAAGTGCTTTGAGCTCCAAAGCCAAACTGGAGTTAAGCTTGTGGCTCCCTGTGGCCTACGGGGTTATGTGGACAGATGGCTGTATGGCTTGGTGAATCAACCCGCTAATAAATGGGTGATAATAGTTCAGGCTATTGTAGATATACCTGAGCTCACTCAGAGCTAGTCCAGACCTAGGAAACTCTGTCTAACCCAGAGGGATGAGAAACAGCCTGGATTTGCCCAGCTGAGCCCTGTGGCTCCTCTTCTTTAGGGATCTGAGCCAGCTCTTTTAAAGCCATCACTGGTATTGCCCCTCTGTATTGCTCTGTGCTACATAGAGATACTCTCACTCACTTCCATATCTTTCAAACCCATGGTGCCCAAGACTTCAGACCCTGTCTGTCCCTGTGTGAAGGGAATTAGATGCTCTTTATTTCATACATAGGGACCAGAGTCATGGGCTAATAATGCAGGTTCTCCAGGTTCCCATGGTGAGATTGTGACACAGCCAGGAACTGAATCCAGCCCCTCCAAGCATCCATCCAGTGCTGCAGCCGCATTGCTTCACTAACTGACTGAAACGATGCACAAGGCCAGTGTATTTGTTTATTTTGCTTTTCAACCAAAAGCTGGTTTCAGGCTATAGAGCTCCTTCCAGATTTTCAAAAACACAAAGTAAAACTTCATAGTCTCTGTACAAATCACCTTCCCCAGGAACAGCACAGCAGAACAGCCCACCTGGTAGCACTGCCGCTGAGGTAGGAAACTGTAATCTGTCTCTTGCAAAAATGGCTTCTAACTCTAAGCCTGCTCCCCTCATCCCAGAAATACCCAGAGAAAGGGGTGAGTTGTAAATGTGCCAAACTATTTTCCAGTGGAAACTCTGGAAGTCTGAAGCCAATAGGGCTGATGTCTCTCTCTACAGTGTCCCCAAAATCAAGGTCTTCTTCTGAGCTCAGCAGAAGAGGATCATGCAGCAAGAATGGGAAATCTCTGTGCTGAGAGATGCTCAGGCCATTCAGAAAGGCTTTGGTAAGTCACACAGTACTGCGTGCCTTAAGATTAACCAAGCAAATGTGGGTTTATTTTTCCATTTTAAGTCACATGATGGTCAAGAACCTATAATGAAACTGTGGACCCTGTCTGTCCCAGAGGCCGTAGGCTCTTGTCACAGAGTACCCCAGCCCCAACACACTTAGTTCTTAATCGAGTGGGACTGGTTGTGGCACAAAGTCTGTGATGGTTTCTTGTGACATAAGACAGGCACAGAGAGAGCTTTGTAAGATGCCAGTGACTTGCCTGACATGCTATGGAGCATGACCAGTTTGGAGAATTATGTTCAGTATGGGCAACGTCGCATTAGGCAAAGAAACTTGGAATATGTGTGTGGGTCAAAAACATCCATCCTTAACTTCTCAGATAAATAGGTTTTTTGCTTACATAAAGTGGATCTGTATCTGGGTCATACTGGGTACATGCCTTTCCTTGGCTGGAGGTGTCTCTGCCGTACAGAGCATACCTATATCTCACCAGCTGCATGGGTTCTGTCCTGTTGGGCCCAGGGATCTGTTTGTCTGTCTGTACAATGTGCACACGCACCAGTGATGGCTGAGGTTGGAAGTATTTATGGCAATTAAAATGTTTTGCCTGGAAGCTGTTTTGGGGTTTTTTTTGAAGTGAGGATTTTCAGACTTCAAGGTGTTAACAGCCCCTCTAAACGGTTTTGTTTTTTAATTGCAGCAAATGACTGTGGAGCCATTAAACATTCGCCTCTCTGCAGTTGTTTCTAAGCCCTTTCAGTCCTTCTTCTATTTATTCTGTTTAATTCAGTCAGGTAGCTTCGGGGCAGTGAAGATCAATACTTTACTTTGATAGAAAAGAGTCAGGTTTGAAACATAGAGATAAAACTGACACATTTTGTATAAATTTAATTAAAAATGCACCTTTAGTGGCTTGTTGCAAGCACAAAGCCAGCCCTCCATCTAGCTATCTCTCTGTCTCACTCTCTGTCTCTCTCTTCCCTTTCTTGTTCGTAACAGGAAGATCTCTGAATCTGCCTCATCAACAAAGCACCTCGTTTTATGATTTTTGTCTTGAAAGTTTAGCACTGAGGGAGCAGGATGGAAGGGATGTGAAATTCTAAACAGACCTTGTGCTCTCTCCCCAGTACCACTCCTTTTGGTGGTGGCAGCTAGAGGGACGGGGAAGGAGCTGGTTCCCCACTGGGGGAAGGAGGGGAAAGAGGCAAAATGATTTTTTTTTTTTAAACCCAGCAGATTGGACACCCTGGGGCACTTTCCATTTGGATCTGTAGCTTTCCTCTGCTCCTGCCCCCCTCTTCTTGCTTTGTTAAACTGAGAATTATTTTTCTGACTACATGTGCATCCCGGATCCCACTAGGATAGTGCTGGCCACGAGGCAGTGTCTTTATTCTCTCTTTCTTTTTCCTCCCCTGCCCCTCCTCACTTCTTCCC
>NW_010309339.1:30949-40756 GCF_000700745.2 Antrostomus carolinensis
TTGTCTTGTGTTTTATAATCTGGCCCCTTCACCCCCTTCCCCTGCATGTCTCTCTCTCTCTTTCTCAATCCTGTTTGGCTCGGTTCATTTTTCACTTGAGTGCCTTTCCTCCCAGACTCCCCTCTGCTCTGGCGTCCCTCTGCTCAACACCAATAAAACACGCACAACACAGGTAGAACAAGGTGCCAGGGCTCAGTGTGACAAACAGCTCACACACCACTCAATAACCACGGCTGTAAATTGCCCCCTCCTCACCCTCCACCAGCTCTTGGGGACAGTAGCTTGGCCGGGACCACGGATATGTGCTGCCCCAGCACAGGGTGGGATGGGGAGAACCAGCAGGAGTTTGGACACCAACCACCACTGGGGCAGAGACCTTTCCAGCACTGTCATTTGGAGCTGTGAGATTTGATGTCCCCATTTCATTCCCCAGTGGGGCCATGCAGCCCAGGGGGCCCCAGGGACTTGTTGGAAAATGGGGGTTGTATAGCAAGGGGGGTGTGAACCACCTTCCTGACCTACAAACCATTTATTTAAGTTGTATTTTGTGGACAAGAATCTCAAGACTCATTCCATCCATGCAGGCTCTGGGAGGGTTTTGGAAAGGAAGGATGACAATGTCTTCCTGAGGGTCCCTCTGCTCCCAGGGGACCGAGCTGGGCTGGCAGCTCTGGATGGGCACTGTGTCACCTCTGAGAGCCAGGGCTTCCGTGGCCGGTGTTCCCTGTGCCTATGCCAATGCAGCTGAGGCACATCAGCCCCCTACCCCTTGCTGCTGAGCTGCAGCACAGCCCTCCCTGGGACACAGCATCTCTGCCTGCTGTGTGGGCTTGGGCTTGCCAGGGCTGCCCTGGCTGAGCACACGCACTGCACGTGTCACTGCAGTGCTCACGGGGGCTTGGTGCTGTGCACTTGTGTCCAAACAAACATACAGGAGAGAAAAATAAACCACAGCCTGAGAAAAATAGAGCACACATCAAGGAACGGGCAAGGGGAAAAAGAGCAAACTGTGTAACAAAATAAATATGAACACACCTCTCACCAGCTGGCAGCACCTGCAATCAGCTTCTTCCTGGATCTGTGGGAACTCCACTGGGAGCAGTGGCACTGAAGAGCACATGGAAAATGGTACCTTATGGATGTTGTGGGAAAATGGAGTGAGGGAGGACAAAGCAGATGTCATTGTTGGAGGCTGGACAGGAAGGAAGGAAAGGTTCTGGAAGATGAGAATAAGCTCAAGGCTCATGCACAAGCAAGATGAGCTTCTGGAGGAGGCTGAAGGACAAAGAGGCACAGCCACATATACTGACAGCCACATATATATATGCTGCTGAAGAAGCAGCAACAAAAAATTAACCTGTGTGATGGGGCAAAAGAGAAGTGGCGTCTGCCTTCCTGGCTGTGGGCCTGGGTGATCCTGGGAGTGGGTGTGTGGCTGTCGGTGGGTCGGCGCACAGGCAGTGCCCAGCTCGAGGCAGAGCAGGGGCTCTCACATGCAGCCGTAGGGAGCAACGTGCAGCTGCTGCACAGAAATGTACTCTTTGAATTCCATTGTGTTTGACTTCAGCTGTCAAAACTGCAGTTGCTGTGAATTTTGCTTGAGAACCAGAGGATGCTGTGCAGGTAGAGCTGCTGGTTTTGCAACAAGACACAAAGCTGGGTCCCTGGCCCATGGATTTCAGGTGTCAACCCCTCTTATCCTGGGTAATTGTCAACTCCAGTAGATGTGTGTGTCTCCTGTTCCCAGTTTTGCTTGGCTCTGGGATTCCTCATCACCTCTCCCTGTAGTAATTTGTGCCAGTAATATATGTAGCATTTCCTACCCTCATACTTACAGGAGGCTGCATTTCAGCTGCAAGTGAAGAAAGGATGTTTTGTAAATTGTTAACCAGTGCTTTAGCTTGCCAGTGCAAAAGGAAAAGACTCATTTTGCGTTGTCCTGCACCCCAGCTCATACCAATGTCTCTGCTCTGCGGTTCAGGCTGCTCGGCTTTACCAGCAGCAAAAGCAGAGTTTCCTTGCTAAGCTAAGGCATGAAGGGGTTAACTCTGTCAGTCTGTCTGCATAAAATCAGCTGGAACATCAGTTAAAATCCTTCTGAGTGATTCATGGAGGTGAGTGCTGAGGGCTGGTTTCTCGGGGACTGTACCGCCAAGGAGCGCGTGCGGCGTAGAGTGCACTTCTGCAGACAGACAACTCCTGCGTCTTCTGCCTTTAATCACAGCAAATGAAAGTTTCTAAACAAGCGGAAGATGCCAGGCTTTTGTGTTCTGCCACCGGAGCTGTCTCTGCATCGCTGTCAGTGCCGGTAATTGCAGACAGAAGCTGCTTTGTGTTAAAATGGCATCAGTAATTGAAACGGAATTCAGAATCAGGACCCTGCAGGCACCGCTTGGTGAAAGAAGAAATAAAGATCGTTTGGGTCACATCTTTTGTAATTTGCGTTTAATAATCGTACCAGGAGGTACATACAAAGGGAGAGGAGACATGAGATGCAGCCTGCTCCCCCTCCTCGCGCGCTCTGCCTCCCAGCCTTCCTGCGGAGATGGGGGACCCTGGTGGGACCCCGCACCCCGCTCGCTGGGGTGGGGTGGTGGGAGTGCTGCCGGCTCCCTCGCACAGCGGCTCAGGGCTGCTTGTGAGGCCGAGCCAGTACTGCACGCTGGCAGCCAGAAGGAGAGAACGGCTCCCTGGGTCCGTGTTAAACTGGATGCTCAGGCTCTGGCTTTATGGTTAGGCTGAGGATTTATGGGCCCAGGTGGTGGCTCTTGCTTGGTGGCTCTGGCTAAGCACTGAGCATCGGAGGGCACGCCACTGATTTGCAGTTTCTGAGTTTCTCTTTGAAATGGGCTCCTTTTGGTATCCTTTGATGGGCTTCTGGGGTTATGCCTATACAAATATATTCAAGCAAACTCAAGCTGTAGGGCACGGCTCATGCCAAAATATCCCAAACCACTTCTACCACAGCACAATGAGGCCTGCTCTGTTCTGCTTATGGAAAACAGTGTGTTGCCTGTGCTCCCTCCACAAATCACAGCCAGGCAGTGCCTGGGAGGGCAGTAGCTGCTGAGGACCAGCACCCCTCCAGGAGCCTGCCCATGTTCAAAGAGTGCCAGTGCTAGAGCCTGTGCCCTGGTAAATTCACTAGTGTAGATGCAGCCGTGTGGTTTCCTTCTTGCCCTGTTTGGTGGGTGACTTCTGATCTCAGGGTATCAGAATTACCAGGAAAAAGCCATGTAGCAACAAAAATGTTGCTGAGAGATATTCATGAGAGGACTTCATTACAAGGCAAAAAGTCATATCAAAGACTGGGAGGAAAATGGGTCCACGCTGAGTGCAGGTAACTTCTGCTCTTTTTGGCTTCGTGCTGTGCTTAGCTGATGCTTGTTTAGCCCTGGGAGAAGTGGGACACAGTTTCTGTTTCTTTCACGTTAAAGCCCACAGTGGTGGTCACCCTGTTCCAGTACTCCCAGTCTGCCTGTTGGAGGCAGGAGAGTGGGTTGGGTGAACCTGTGGGCTAAGCCTGTTTAGCTTGTGTTCCTGACAGCCTGTCATGGTGTGCTTCTGCTGTGCTTGCCACAGGGGTTGGGTCAAAGGCCCCAAAGAGGCTACAGCAGGTTGGTGGTGAAGATCTCTCTCAGCCTCACACTGTCCAGAAACATTAATCTGGTTTTACAGTGCCCAAAGCACGCATGCACACGTCTCTGCTCTGAAGACTGCATGAGCCAATATGGGGCTGCCTTGTTCCCCTTAGCCCAAGCTCCTGATCCTGAAGAAGCTAAACCTGTCAGGTACCTCCCCCATAATCTCTGGGATGACCAAGACCTGTGACACAGCATCTAGCGTATGTGAAACAAGAAGATCTGGTTCTAAGCTCATATAGTCTGCTGACTTGTCCTGTGATTTCCCCTAGCTTTGCCTCTGTTGAGCCTTGCCATAGTGCAAAAATAACCCAAATTTCTTCTTCAGCAAAAATAAAACACCACTTTTATTTCTTATGCTGTACCCAACCGCCTCAAACACACACCTAAGGAGTGGCAGTATGCATTCACATATTCCTCTTTGGTCTTTGTAAAACCCAGTTACATCCTGGGAGCCACTCTAAATCCAGGTGAAATGGACACAGATGCGAGCAGGACCAGTCCATTCCATCCTTGAATAATGGGTCTCTTGACCCCAAACATCGAGTACATTTTGGGGAACAAACTCAGCCCTGGTTACCTTTGTTGTTGTCCTGTTAATCTCAGGAAAAGCAGCATGTGGTACTGCCTGGGTTTCTTTCACACAATGTACATTTTCTCTACCATTAGGCTTGACTCGGGGACAGGTTTCGTCGACACCTGTGGTCAGTATACAAAGGAGACATCTTCAATGTCCAGCAGCTGCCCTATGCTCTGTATTGATGCTGTAACCTCCCGATTTCCCTTGCACACATGCTCTTGCATTTCTTCCTTGAGCGGCTCCTGGCAGCTCACCATCTCACAGTTCTTGCCTATGGCCAGGAAGAGCATCATCTGTCAGCTACATCTGGAGCTGCCATCCTGCCTTCTCCCAGGGAGCCCAAGGGGTCCTTATCAGAGGGCCAGAGCTGCGGTTGTGGCAGGAGAAATTTAGGTTGGGGAGAGGTGCCTTGGCTTCTTCTAGTTTTAATTGCTATTACAGGGAAGAATGTTGCTACATTTTACGAGCCAATATCCTGATTTTTCTTTAGCCTAGAGGAGGCAGTAATATGTGACTTGGTGTCCCCCTGCTCAAATGTTATCAGTAAATACCCAGAAGTAAATACCCAGACCCTGAAGTCAGATGAAGGAGAGCATCTGAAGGAGGCAAAGAACAGGAGTTTCTCAGCTTTGTGGAGAAAGTGTCCAAGCCCTGTATAATTACATGCAGACACCCAACCTTTCCTTTCTTCCTGAGAAACTGAGGCTGCATTAGCCTTTGGGTGTTGCAGCAGAGCTGCTGAGGAGGGCCATAAGAGACACTGGATGCTTGGTCCTTTTATCTTCAAGCCTTCCTCTCACCTTGTGCACGGCAAAGAGCTAGCAGGCATCATCATGTTAATCCTGTTCCTTGACAGCACTTCAGGAAATGACTGTGTCACAGTTTGTGTCCTGCAAAGATACCCAAGTGAGCTGAACTGCTTCCTATGAGTGGCTTCCTATGAGTGGCTTCCTATGAGTGGCTTTCTGGCTGGGCGTGTATGTCTTACAGTGGTTATCAGCCCTGGTGGGGTGCTGTGGCAATGCTCCTCTGCTCTCTTCTTTCCTTGGTTCAGTCCCAAATCCCTCCCCAAATCCTCAGCTCCAGTTTCAGCATCTCCACCCTCTTCCTCCACGGAGCCCTAGAGGTCTTAGGTGAACAGTCACATGTTATGTGATGGAGAGAAGAGAAAGCTCTTGAAGAAGATTTGAAATGAGCCCTCCTGGCCTTGCCTTACTATAGTAATTCTCCTGGGGGGGGGGCTGTTCCCATGGGCCTGTAGTTTGCCCCTCCGACAGCTGTGTCTCCTTTATGCTGTGCTGTTAGAGTCCCTTCTGCATGCTGCAGAAGATGTCATTAGCAGGAGAAGGCCATAAAACTATCAGCAACATCCTCCCCTGATCTGTACATCTCTCTCACACACCCCTTCCACCACCATCCATCCTCACACAGTGATTTCAATCGCACTTCCCACACACTGGCCTGGGAGCCCCGTACGCCCACACCTACACACACTCACACAGATGCACCGTGTTCCTATTTTCTCTGTTCCCTGGCCTTCCGTCCCTCCTCCCATCTGTTTGTTGAATAATTCCTGGCTAAGTAACTTTCTCTGCGCAGCCCCCGGGCTGGGGCACGGGGACTTGCCCCCTCCTCCCCCCTGGCTGTCCGGGGGGCTTTTGAACATGTGTTTCTGGAAGGCAGACACCAGCTGGCTGGGCGACATTTGCATAGTCAGCTAAAAGCCCCTGAGCTGAGCTGGGGACGTCTGGAGGAGCCCATGGCAGGACAGAGGGAAGAGGGAAGCGCTGGTCAGCTCGAGGTCAGCTGGAACAGATTTCCAAATGAACGGACAGATGGTGAAAGGAGATGAGGGGTGGGGGGAGCACACAGAGGCTTCTACATCAAATAAATAAATCACTAAATACAGTAGGGGAATAAGTGACCAACGTGCCTATGGGCATGGCAGTCACTGTGCTGCTTCCTTCAGAGCCCAAGGGGTGGAGGGGGTGAGCATAGGCTCTCATTGATCTTGACGCTGGGGAGGGGGAGCAGGATGGACCACGGACCAGGGAAGGGGCAGGGAGAGGCGTGGGGCTCTGTGGTGTCCCAGTGCTGCAAAGGATCAGCAGGGAGCTGGAGGCTCCCCACAGCCTCCTGCAGCAAACCGGAGGGGCCCCACTGCCAGACCTCTGTCCTGCTGCGGCTGTGAGGACAGACACCCAGTTCACCTGGCCACATTGTGCTTCCAAGGCATCACCCAGCCCAGTGGGCTTGGGACTGGGGTTTGTGCAGCCCTGAGCAGAGAGCACCCTCATGGTACCAAGCCTCCATCCCCACTGCTCCTCCCTGTTGTTTTCCCCCACTTCTCCCTCCACTCCAGCTAATTTCATTGGACTGAAAATAATGAAGCAATCTGTACAGTTTTGCTCCTACAAGGACGTGTCTTTGCCATTCCAGAGTAACAGCAAAACATTGTATTTACGAGCCCCTGTGCTGCCTTTGCACTCTCTGCTGATCACCGTTCCCGGCTGCCTGCCTGGTTTCATGCTCTCTCCCGTCTGCACAGCTCACTCCTCAGGACAGAAAATACACTATATTGTTTGATCCTGCAGCATGTTTTGGGGCACTCCTCCAGCATGTGAATTGCCAGACAGAGAGAACTGACTTGCCTCCCCAGTGCTCAGGGTGGCCACAATTGAAGACTTTAGGAAGAAAAGGCCAAGGAATGCCATAATGGACAATTAGGGGCTAAGAAACCCAGAGAGTACAGTTTTCTTTCTCCCAAGCTGTTCAGCAGTCACCACATGCCTCGACTAGGAAGGTTCACAGATTATATATTGTCTTTAAAATCCTGACTGCTGTAACTGTGGGTGTTCCCCTAAACTGCACAAGTGTCCGAGGCTCTTCTCGACTTACCTCCTGCACACACTGTTGGCTACTCTTACAGGCTAGTTATGCACTGCGATAAGAGGCATTGCCATTACATGGCCTTTTTTATTCTTCAGGAAAAGTGGAAATGCATTTGCGTTATTTTTAATGCAGTTTGAGGGAATTGGTGTTTTTAACCTTTTTTTTTTTGTGGTTGCTTTCCCCCCCCCCTGCTCATGCTGTTGCCTAGTTGGTGCTAAATCCTTTCCTGAGGGATGCAAACACATGTTCCCCGTCATGAGAGCAGGCAGACAGATGTTACAGGAGCGTATAAGGAAGGCTGTTGCTAAGGGTCAGCTAGTGCAGAAGGGCAATTCCACATGAACTCCCTATGTGGATGGTCCTACCCCATGTGAAGGGAATCTGTACACTAAGCAAAACCGACAGGATCCTGATGGTACCAATAAGGCTTAATTGCCCTGAGTGGTCTCACCTGGGACCCCCACCCACATTGTCTCTCCAGGGGCTCCATTTAAGCTCAGCCTGGACCACTCATTCACTTCCTGAGCTGTGTTGTATGTCTGCCTGTCTCTAGCCTCATCTCCTAGATGGACCTTAGACCTATGCTGCAGCACTAACTCCAGTCCCATCTCTTGCTGCTCCATGGGACATGCTGGATGAGCCTTCGACCTGGTTCATTACTTTGCCTTTTCTGGGGCTATGGAGGGGACCCTCTTAACAGCACCCACCTCTGCCTGCCATGCTTAGGTGCCACAGAACCATGCCTTGGTCAGGGAAGGCTCTGCCTGGACTGGGATCATCCTTGGCTGGCAGCTCACCCTCCCTTGGGAGCAGCCCGTCATCACTGCTCTGTGACACAAATTGCCAAGTGCAGTTGGCCTGATGAAGACAAGCAACTGAATGTGTGCTGCCTTGCATCCACCAGCATTGGGTGTGCTTGCTGTCATCCATCTCTCTGGAGGTCCCTGCTTCTCTGGCCTGGATTTGCTAATACAGCTAGGTTTTACCCTAAAATCTTGCCACTGCTCTGCTCACCCCTAATCATTGACAAATACATCAAACAGCATTTCTAAGGGGTCACATCCTGGTATCCCAAAGCCGTTCCTCAGCTATACCAAGATTACCAATCTACTCCTTCCTCTTCTAATTTCATGCCAGAACTTCGTCACCTCCACCTCATGGCTTAGCTTCATCAGCAGCCTCTTCAAGATGATGAATTTTTTTTTTTTTCTGGAAGTCCAGGTAATGATGTTTTCTTACAATTTTCTTACAGTTTTGCTCAGAGTTTTCTAGTAGACTAAAGGTGGTTGGTTTTCCTTTAGAAAAGCGTTTCTGGTTTGTCCTCAGTTTCCAGTCCTTTTTGTTCTTCCAGTTTGTTACCTCTAGCCTGGAGATGCTGAACTTGGAGAACTGATTGGCAAAAACCACCTACAGTCTAGGCTGATGTGGGCATTGGTCAGTGGTCTAATCCTTTGCACTCTGAGCAGTAAACTCAGAAATCCCCCCTGACTGCTCAGGTCCTGCTTTCAGCTTCCCTAGTTAACTGCAGGGCTTTTTAATGTAAGAACACCCATCAGGAAGAAGGTGGATGAACTTCTAACCTATTCAGTACATTTTTTTTTTGCTAACCCATAATTTATTAAACAATTGACTCCTCCCAAGTACCAGGTAGTCTTAACTCATCCCAGCTCCCTTTGTGTTGGATTCAAATGTCTCTGTCCCAATGCACTAGAAACAAGCAAGCGAGATGTCCTCTGCAGTCAGGAAAGTGTCATGCATGCCTGTTAAAAGAAAGGAATGGTAATTGTTATTAGAGCTCACTATATATGAAGCAAAATGAAGTGTACCACCATTGTTTTTTTCAGAAAGTCTTGAATTTGTTCCTCAGGGTCTTATTTATCACTTGGAAATATTCACATGCCTGTTGAGGTTTCATCAGAGCACTTGCAAATACCCAAAGTTTCCTGAATTCTCGCAGGGGAGGCTCTTCTGTCTCAGGCATATGCTGTTTTGTTGTTCTGTGCTTCACAGTATTTGTCCTCTAAACAGTGAAAAGAAACACTCGGTGCAAGTGCCCCGTGCAGCTGTTGAAAGCTGCGTTTCTGCTGTGGCGGGAGGCGTGCTGGGGCGCAGCAGGGCAGAGGGGGAGGTTACCACGCAGGCTGTGCTCACCCACCACTCGCTCCCGTTTGGGTCAGATACGCTCCTCAGTCTGAACGCTTCTCTGACTTCTGCCACATTGAGTGTCTAAAACAACATCAGTAAAGTATGCAGGGAAAGGGAAAGCGGGCTTGTGTCAGCTATCTCTGCCGACATGTGTACACAGATGCGTGCACACGCTGTCACAAACCCTGCCAGCTTCCTGAAATCTCTGAGCTGGCAGGATATAGAGTTTGTCTACCTCCAGACTTGAATATGTGCTTCCTACTCTGTGGGCAGCTGCTGCCAAATGCCCAGCTCATGTTTTGTTTTATGAATCCCTTGCTTCTATGTGACTTTTTTTATTATTATTATTTGAGCTAAAATGGATCCATAACCTTGTGAGACAAGGACATCAGCTTGGCTGGCAGCACACATGCTTTCTCGCATTCACCCTCCCCTCCACAATTATTCTTCATGCAGCACAAAATAAAACATTCCAGCAAAATATGACTGTCCCCTCTCCCAACAGGAGGTCACCAAGGCTTGGACTAGCACAAGAAAAAGAAAGCCCAG
>NW_010309339.1:40766-65792 GCF_000700745.2 Antrostomus carolinensis
AGCTGCTTCTTTTTGATTTACGTGCTGGCTGGGCAACAGGAGAGACTGCTAGTGGAAGGCAGGTGCTGCGGGAGATGCTAATTGAGTAATCGTGGCTCAGAGCTGCCGAGAAGGTGGCAGGAGCAGGTGAGAGAGTCCTTCTCTTCTGCCTGGCAGGAGCCCCCACCTTCTTTTCTTGCCCTGGGTTTGAGAGCAACAGGATGGGTATATTTGTCGTCTTTTTGACATTGAACAGCACAATTGCTGTGCCTCTGCCCCTGTCATTTTCCTCTTCTCCTCATGTTTTCCCTCAAACCCTTTTCATACCCAGACAGTTTAATGTAGTAGTTGTGTGTCTGAGTAGACTTAAACTTGTCTTGGCTCTGTGTCCAGCCCTTCTTGGTGCGTAGTTGGGAAGGTGAATGGTGTTGTTTGCTTGCCTTCTCCCTGTGCTGGGCATGGGATGCTTGGCATGAACATGCCCGTATGCACAGTCCATCATCCTTTCTGCCCATACTGGGACACTGGGACTTTGAGGCTGAATTCAGGAAGAGTAAAAATGCTCCTCTGTCTCACAGCTGAATGCAAGATGCTGCAAGTTGTCAGGGTTGTGCAAGGGTGATACAGTGTCTCCTGGCATGGCTAGGCTCAGCCAGGGACCTGCTGTTCCTTGCTCCTGCCTCCTGTCACACTGAGCTGGCAGTTGCCAAACTCCCTCTCTGCCTGAACGCAAAATTCAGGCACATGTTCTACATTGCAGCTGAACAGCACATCGTCTCCCAGCACTGGCTCTTACCCACCCTGCACATGCCTGCTGAAACAGATGCCTGATCCCAGGACCATGATGGAGCTTGGGCAGCTGCAACTGGAAGACCAGGGAGTGGGCAAGACCTGAGCCCATTTCACTTACTGTCAGTAGTTTTCCTGAAACCCCCCAGTCTGGCATAGTAATTCCACTGTTCCGAGTACCACCTCTCTACCTTCTCCATGGATGAGCAGATATTCTTGTGATCAGCCCGTGGTTTTCTCCTGCTCAGGAGGAAGGCGATTACTGTGCTAGTCAGAGCAGCGGAGGTATTTGTTTCTGGCTGCGAGGGATGCTCGGAGGAGGACAGGCAGAGTCCCTCCAGCATCACTAGAGGTCTCTCTTTATCTGTATGTGCTTCTCTGCAGGGCAACGGGAGAAAAATACACTTGCTCAGAACAATTTCTTCATTTGCTTCTTGACATGTCACAGCCTTGTAGAGCCCAGTGAAGTCATAGGGCTGAATTCTCCTGGTTCAGTTTTTCTGGATGTCAACTGCTTGAGAGTGTCTCTGGGATCTCCCTTCCACTGCTCACCTTTCCCAAGCTCCCATCTCCTCCCACCACCCTGCTCAGCACTGCAGGGCTCTGTGGCTGGGTGGCATCAATAGCCCTTTGCCCCCTGTTAGCCCAGCCAGGCACCTGCTCAGAAACTGACTTGCCAAGGCCATGGTCTGAGCTTTCTAGGAGCTGGTCAAGAGCTGGTCCTCTCCTGACTCCTTATTCTCTGGCCAGGCTGTTGGCCATGATTCTCAGCTTGCCTTTCTGTGCCCATGCCTCTGCAACTCCTATGTGCTTGATGGGTGCTGCAAAGACCTCCAGCATCCCAGCAAAGAGCACCAGCAGCAAACCCTTCATGCTGCTTTGGAGGTCACACCAGTGGAAGGGGGAGAATGGTGTTACTGGTGCCAAAATTTTTGGAGGATTGGTTATCTGCTCTCCCATGTATCTCACTTCACTGTAGCAATGGTGAACCACATCCTCAAGCAAAATCTTCCTCTGCAGGCTACCTGGAGCACAAGACCTGCTTGGGAGTTGAGTATCCACATCTGTGACAAACACTTTACTCAGGACATTGTGGCTTCTTTCCCTCTTGAGTTTTCTGTGCACTGTTAGGTGACAAGCCATGAGCCACAGCCCAGTGACTCTAGACACCAGCACTTCCCTTTGAGGTGAGGGCCTGGGCCCAGTGAATGAAGCTTCACCTGCTTTCTCAACAGGGGAAGGAAAGATTTTCTATACTGTGTTTTCTTTTCTGTCTGTTGCCTGCACAGCAGCCATCATGGCTGTGCAGGCAATGCATCTGCATTGGGACCCCTCCAGCAGCCCCTGGCCTCAGGGGTGGTCCTGCAGGCTGGTTTTGTCCAAGGCTGGAGTTACCCAGCTCCTGTAGCTGGCCAGGCCTTGCAGGCACTGAAGGTGCCAGGAACAGCCTTGGGAGTGGGCAGGTGGACTTCATGTGGCTTCCATCTCAACCCTGCTGCCATGTTGAGCTTGCACGTCCCCTGTGTAAAACCACTAGTAGCTGGGGTGAAGGGTGTGCTGCAACTTTTCCTGACTCTGCTCAGCTCCTGTGCTCAGCTTCTTGTGCAAGGTTCTCCCTTATTTTCTTCTATTCTGATGTTTTGTTTTTTTTAAGGTGAGATGTAGGTAAAATGTTTATGCTTTTTAAGGAAGTCACAGTAGACTTCAGTCAGGCTGTTCCTGAGAGCTCTGTCAGTGTTC
Source organism: Antrostomus carolinensis (assembly GCF_000700745.2). Lineage (NCBI taxonomy): Eukaryota > Metazoa > Chordata > Aves > Caprimulgiformes > Caprimulgidae > Antrostomus > Antrostomus carolinensis. The sequence continues at coordinate 43,275 of NW_010309339.1, forward strand.
TCCCAGTCTCCTCTGAGCTATTTTCTGCTGGTTTATCCTTCTCCACTGACACAGGGTTGCAGCTTTGAAAGCCCAGGCTACCAGCCTCACCGTCAGCCCCTAACTTGACCTGCAGTACATGGTGGCAGTGATTTAGCAAGGTGAGCCATGTGGATCTTTAAATCTAGTCCTGGTGGTGGGAAGTGGTCTTTGAAGCATCCCTACTAAGGCCTGGGAAGGTGGAAGTACTGCTGATGGAGGTGGTGTAGTCAGTTTGCACGTAGCTAGAGACACGGATTCTGGGATACTACTGACCTTTTGGAAGCCTTTTAGATTATATCATTGTCTTGTTTTGCATTCATCAACTGCTTCCCCCCGATACATCCCTGCTAACCTTCCACGGAGCAGAAAGACAGACAAATCAGGATGTGGCATATGAGTGACTTGGGAAATGTGAATAAACAGCATGTCTGCATCTTTCTTGTGATCCGTTTGACTTTTGAGCCGGGGAAGTCACTGACTGAAAAAGACTGGTTCATTCATCCGTTGTTTCATTTTTTTCTGTCTGCTCCACTGCTCTAGTCTCTTTTGCTGTACTAAACACCAGTGAAACCAGTGAGGTTGTAATATCCCATGACAGAAATATTTTCTAAGAAGAGCTTACAGATGCCAGTTTCTTACAGATAATAAAGGCAGATGTATCTCAGTCTGGTTCTTCATGGTAAGGTCCTGCCAACTGCTTCTCCTGGCTGCATGTTATTTTGATTATTTTTTTTTATTCTACCCCATTGCTAAATTTGCTAAATTGCCTACCACTAGCTTTGCTGCCTGCTGTGAGGAGCACTGTAAGGTGAGATGGAGTTAGGTGTTCCTGAATGCTGGAGTCCTGTGAGGGCGTGTGATAGTTTAACTTAGCTGGCAGACAAAAAAGACACAGCTGCTCGCAGCCCCCTGCCCCTTTCCCCCTCCACACAGGGAATCAGGGAGAGAATTGGAGGGGTAAAAGTGAGGAGACTTGTATGTTCAGATAAGAACAATTTAATAATTACAGTAAAAATAAAATTAAGAGTAATAATGATAACAACTACCTATATATGAATGATGCAGAGTACAGTTGCTCACCACCTGCTGATAACCATCCTGGAGGAGCGAAAAGGAACTCTGAAATTGAAATTGCAATCCTGGAAAAGCGAGCCTGAGCAATTCCTGAGAGAATCCCCCCCTTTCCAGTCAGCCCAGGTTAATACACTAAACATGACGTAATATGCTATGGAATATCTTACTGGCACATCCAACTGTCAGTTCTGGGTTTTCCTAACCACTACACTTTTCTTCTCCACTCCCCCCTTCCAGTCCTCTCTTCTTGGAAACTGCCCGAGCACAGTGTCCCTGTAGTTATCAACACTGTTCTCATAACAATCCTCACTGAAACCAAAACACAGTGCTTTCTAGCTACTAAGAAGAAAATTAACCCTATCCTAGCAAAAACCAGGACAGGGCATGAGCTGTTTGGGGCCTGATGATGACAGTGATGCAGAAACCTGCCTTATTGCACTGAAGGTGCAGAGAAATGATGCAGTAGCTGAGAACTGCTCCTCTGTGCTTCCTCCTGGAAGGGTGAGATGCAGTGGAACAGATTTGGTCTTTCTGGGTCTCTGCAGCTGAGAGAACTGCTCTGAGATGGCAGCAGAGCGGATGTTGGGATGTGCTACTGTAATTTGTCTTTCTGATAGATTTTTCCCTTGGATAATCTCTGTTTGAGGGAGCTCCAAAGGAGGAAAGTGCTTCCCAGTGCAGCTTTTCTTACACATACATGTAGCCTCAGGTAAACACTGGGCACATTTGCAGAACCAGCCAGCTTAGTAAATGCTGAGAAAATAAACTAGATCAGCAGAGGAGGGGGATGCTTTGGTTTCCCAAGCCAGGAAGCATGCATAGAGGCTACTGCATAATAGCAGTCCAAACTTACCTCCAAAAGAACCACTTGCAAGCATCATGTCAGATGATTTCCTTCCCTGTCTCATAAATCCCAGACTTGGTGTTTGGTTACAGCAGGCTGGTAGGGTCAAAGACAGTCAGTCCTTGGGATAGAGGGAGACTTTGAATTTGGTGCTTGGGAAGTGGACAGCTTCCCCATGGAGGAGAAACCAATGCAATAACTGAGATCCAAAACCCAAAGAAGGTGGACATGAGGGATGCCACATCAGCTCTTTTCAATATGTTGTATTGGTAAGTAAAACCTGAAATACATTTATCCTGTGACCTCTCATTGACCAGGGAATGAGCAGATGCATTATGAGCTGGTGGAGGAGGGAATTCTCACCAACAGACCAAGAATTTACCTTCATCTACCTGCTTTTAGTGCAGTGTGGTTTATGCACACAGGTTAACATACCTGTTAGGCATGAAAGAAGCGGAAGGAGTGAAACCAGCTGTTGCTGCTGGTTTCAGTGGGGTGTAGGATTCCTAAAAGCCTGGCTGTGGATACATTTAACCCTACTCTGCTGTGTCTGTGCATCTTGGAGATTACTGTACATGTTTGCAGGCACACAGGCAATTACCTGCTTGGATTTCTGTGTGTTCATGTGTCAGTGGGTACCTCGGTCTGTGCATGTACCTGTGTCTCTGCCTGGGGGTAGAGTACAGTGCTGTAACTGGGAATGTCCTGGAGCTGAAGCTGCTGTAGTAATTACAGCAGATAAACTGCTCTGCTTGAGGGTTGCTGTCCCCACCAGGCTGCAAGGCAGGCAGTCTGGCTTCACCACCAAAGTCTATTCATTTTAATAAGAGGGACACCCTGTGTTATTAAGAAGAGTGTTTATTACTGTCGCTGCACGCTGACAGCAGCTTCCATCATCGTTAAAAGGCAGATGGGGGGGAGGAGGGTAGGGAGCTGTGTGCTCCTGTCTTGGATGCTAGGACTCAGCTGGGGAGGAGGCAAGGGGCTGCAGGGCTTCCCCCTCGGCCCAGAGGGCAGTCGCTGGTGGAGAGGAGATCTTTGGGAATGATGGAGAGGGAAGTGTGGGTCCCATCCTAGTGTTCAGTCTCATCTCCAGGGCTGAACAGTTTTGCCTCTGAGTCTCAGTCTAATTGAAGTGTCTTCTGTGCAGGATGCAGCCCTCCCTGCCTTGTGCTGGGCTGGGGCACTGCAGGCAGAGATGGGAAAGCTGAGGAGGGCAGCAGCAGTGGCACTTGCTGGAGAGGAGGGTATGGGATAAGTGTGGGGTGCTGCTGTGGCTGTGCCAACGCCTCTGCTTTGTCCAAGAGCAGGCCTTACCACCTCCCTTCCTCCCCCTCATTTGGCTGTGACAGCAGCACTGAGATGTGTGGGTTGTACAGTCCTGTCTGGGGCCCCTCGCCTGGGACATGAGCAGGGACAAGTTGGTGTACAAGAGCAGGCCCTGGCCCAGGGAATGGCACAGGCAGACCTTCACCTGTCACTGCCTGGGACACGCCTCTCATTTTAGAAAGTGGCATTTCTTAAAAATGAGAGGACAGCTGCTGCAGCGCTGCAAGTGCTGTGAGTTTTTAGGTCTCAGGGAAGTGCAAGAGGACGTGGTCAAAGGTGATACTTACGCACAGCTCGAACAGCCAACGTCGGCAGCTGGCACTGTGCAGATGAGACCTAAAGTCTAGAGGAGCAACTGCCAGCACAGGACAGGATGGGAACAGGGCACCAGTAAAGCTGCGCACAGTGCCTTCCTGCTCTGCCCCCAGTGCTTTCACATTTCTGAGCACCTGAGACATGGTGGTTCCCAGATAAAGATGATTGTGTTCAGTCAGAAACTACTGCACCCAAAGCTGGAAATGGGCTTTGTTATTTTGCTCCTCAAAGCACTTATGAAAGTCATTGATGTTTTTGGCTTTCAGCAGAAGAGCTATAATTTCAGATACCATTTTGTTTTCAAACAAATGAAAGAAAATGTACTTAAAATTTCCCTGTCTTCCTCCCAGGTACTTGCCTCTTCCTAATTTCCTCTCCAGTATATTCAAACCTGCCCCCGGTTCTCATGTATGGGCTTCCTTCTCCTTCCTACACCTTCTAGGTTAAAGCTCCTGGACTTCTCTTAAGGTGCAGTACTGGGGGAGTTACAGTGCTACTGGGGACATCAGCTCTCTCTTGCCACTTTCCCTCCTGAGAAATATATGGATGAGGGGGATGAGATGACCTGTAAGGACCCTGGGTAGTGACTGTCATAGGATGGAGTTGATGATCCACATGGGTCCTTCTGGTTCCCTTTGCCCATTGCAGCACCCATCATAGCATTGTTAGTGGACCTCTTGTGTCCTGTACAGAAGTAAAAGGTCTCTGCAGTGCCAAGAGGAGCAATTCTCTCCCAGCAGAGGGGCGATGGGGGACTGCTCCTTGGTGGAAACCCCAGATGTCCCGTATCTTTATAATGGCAGCAGCTGACTGATGCACCAGTGGGTTCATCTTACCAAGCAACAGGTGAGTGCAAGGGAGCAGGTGGAAAGGAGATATATGGCAGGGCAACCTGGAGGAATGTCTTGGTTGGGGAAAAACTTGTGTCCTGAGCCAGCAGTGGGTGCTCTGATGTGCAAATTCTGCCATAGCTTTGCTCAGTCAAGATGGAGAGGTACAAACGTTGGGGTCCCCTGTCCTTGTTCTGTGTGACTTAGTGCTTTGCTCTGACAGCCGAAGCTTTTGCTGGTCAGATGCCTCTGGCGGCTGGGGACTGCTCTGGCTGCTTCCCTGGCCTGCCTCATTGGGGTTCTCCAGCCATGTGTGACATTAAGGCTCCTCTAGGTCTCTGCAGGTTTCACAAGGTTGATTGGGACCAGCGCGTGTCACTCTTGGCCACTTCCTCATCACCATAACTCTGGGCTGAATAACAAGAGGCCGAGAATCTGCTAACGCAGGCCCCGGCAGAGTGCCCCATCACTCTCTTTTATTTGCCCTGGAGATTTATGCTGCCTATCTCCCTTCCCTTTGTCCACCAGCCGGGCCCTATAAGTCATGTCCCCAGGCTGACAGGTCACGTGGCCTGTGCTGCTGCCCTGTCAGGGTGACTGATGCCAGGGGGTGATTAAAAGAGAGGAGAGGTGAGAGGTCAGCAGCAGGCGGCATGATGCGAGCAGGGGATGTAATTATCACTCCTGTGACATACTGCTGGGGGCTTTCATGGATCGTCACCCGGGCTGGAGGTGGGGAGGGAGGTGCTGGAGCAGGGAGGGGAGTGGATGGACACAAGGCGAGAGCGGACAGTGGGGTTATGGGAGGCAGGGGCGTTCTGTTTTGGAGAGACTAGGAAGTGGAAAGCCCAGTCTGTTCCCCAAACCGAAATTCTAGCCTCCAGAAAGAGAGAAAAGGCATTTGGAAAGCTGCAGGGATCTCTGCTGGGATCAGGAAGCAGCCCTCTACTTGGAGAGGCTTTTGGCCACGTTTCAGGTTCCCTGCACTGCTGCATCCCAACTCTGACAACACAACAGAAGCAAGAGTGCCTTCAGACATTCGAAAATGAGATGCATGTATGTGCTGCTGTGGGTGAATTGACAGAGAAGTTGGCAGGCTTAGTCACCCAGCGCTCTGTGCTGACTGACACTGTCCATTTCCCTCTGCAGTTGCCCTGTCTGGAGCCTTCTGTGGACAAGATGAGGCTGCCTGGGTAAATAGTCTTCCAGATACACTATGTAGGCTATATCTTTGAATGTCCCCTTTCTGGTTGCAGGCAGAGGTGGGATCTCCAGTAGAGCAAAGAATGAGAAAAAAGTAGATGAAGACAGATTGAGAGGTACATATGTCTATCCTGGAGAAGAGGACTTTGGATGGATCAGGAGCACAGCTGTCATACAGCCATATAAATGAGAGAAATAATTTAGATTCTGACGATGGGAAGATTAAGAATGCTGGCTGGCAGATAGGGGATGGAGAGGCTAAGATGACACTGAGAAATATCTTAGCAGTGATTGCGGTCATGAGTATGGTCAGACTCCAGTGCTGATGAACTGAGAAGATCTGCCGGAATATTTCAAGAGTTCACTGTTTCTCTGATCTGACTTAGGTAATTCCAGGGCATCGGAGTTTTCCCATGGGTTCTGTTTATGCCTTCCTAAGACTCCCTCATTTAAACTGGAATTCTAGTTGCTCTTCTAACTGGGAACCACTTCATCAGGGTGTTCACTAGGCTAGGACTGAGAGCTCCCAACCCCCAGTTTCCAAGAGTATGCATGGGAGCATTTCCACTTCCCGGGTTTTCAATGACTCAAACTGCCTTTGTGAGCCACATGGGTGTCTCTCACTATAGACAAGCCTGAAGTTTAATATTAGGAACTTGGACTATGTGTGGGAAGGTAGTGAAGAACACAGTACTGTGCTGTCCTGCCCTCAGAATTGAGGGATGCAGGAATACCCCTGTATAGCAGGCAAGTGGTCCATCTAGTTCAATATTCAGTCTCTAACAGTGACTGTCATCAGTGTGTCACAGGGAAGTCCACGAAACATGAAGATGTGCTCCACTACTAAGGGCTTCCCCTAAACTCTTGTAGTTGGAGGATGGTGATGTGGACAGCTGTACCTAGTGTCACTTTGAGCTTTTGACTAGCACTGTTTGACAGTACAGGGAATGACAGCCCTTCAGACTCACATGTAAGTCATAGTTGCTCTATTACTCACTCAGAGGAAGAGATGGAACTTCTTGGCCATCCACAGGCCAGGGATATATCTTTTTCAAGGTGTCTTCTGGTTACTGAGAAAGAGTGGTTATATACAGATGTCAGCAAAAGCTACCTGAAATAAACAAAATGAAACCAATCCAAAACAGACCAAAAAAGAAGGAACCAACCAACCTCAGTAGCTTTTCATATCACTACTATTTCCACACTGGTATGGCTCTAAGGGCAGCCAGAGGAATAATTTATGGTTAGTGGAAAAATATCACTGAATAAACTAGAGTAAATATTATTCAAGCAGTCTGAATTAAAGGATAAGTGTATTCTAAACACTGCATTTCTCACCAGCTCTGGACAGAACTACTGTCACACTTCATTGAAGCTCAAGGGCTCAGAACTTACTTTATCATTAAAATACCTAAACTTAGAAAAAAAATCACAAAACTCAGCAATAACTGCAGCAGGCAATCTTCAGTCTCCAAATTATGCACCTTGGCCTTTCATGTACAGGAAAGGACACGCTCCTTCAGATTCTCAGCAGTGTCACAGTACACGTATACCGGCTCTTCTTCACCCTGTTTCATTTTGTCATAGCTGTGCTGGGAAGCATAGAAAGGACTTAGCTAATGCCTCATATTATTATCATTCACATGCTAGTGTGGCTCCATTGCAGATTTTCAGCTAGGTGTTTATTTTTGGAAGGGATTATGTGTTATGAGTAGTCCCTGTTATGTTAGCAAGAGTGTCATCAATATATTTGCAGATTCAGAGAAAATACAGCAGGAAGGAATGCTGAAAATTCATCTAATCCAGCCCAAAGATACCTATGTGATTCCTTCCAAATGCTTATCTAACTTGATCTTTAAGAAGAGTTATGGTGCTACCACAACCTCTCTAATCAAATTATTTCAAGACTTGACTATACATACAGCTAAAAAGTTCTTTGAACTTTCTAAATCTCCCTTGATGAAGTTTAAGGCTACAATTTCTTCTACTCTCCAAAGCCCCTGCCTCTTCAAAGCAGCCTACTATGTATTTGAAGATTGTTGTCATGTCTCCTCCAGTCTTTTTTTTTTTTTTCTCTAGACTAAACAAACCCAGTTACAGCTTTTTCCCTGCAGGACAGATTTTCTAGATCACTGATCATTCTTGCTTAACTTCCCTGGGTCCTTCTGTGTCATCCACTTTTTTTCTTGAACTTCAGTGTCCAGAGAGGAACCAGGAAGGGTAATGAGAGGAACATAGCAATGTCCACTGAGTCATGTCCTGCTTGGTGATTCTGGAGCAGTTGCCTTTTTTAATGTGGCTTAAAGAAAGCCCTGTCACTTGAAGTACTAGGGTCTGAAACTGAATGTGAATGGGAAATGGGAGGCCAAGAGGGACACAGAGTAGAAAGTTACTTGGGTTAAAAAGAGCTGTGTGAATACATCCAAGCTTTTTGCAACTATTAACTCTAAGAAAAAGTGGGATTCCTTTCCCTTGTGTTTCTTTTCCATAAGGCTTATTGTCAGGAAATGTTTGGTGAACTGGAAATTTTAAATCAAGGAGGAGTTTCAGATGTGAAATCTGAACATTTTTGTCAGAAACCTTAGTTGTAGGGCTGTTCTAGGACATTACAGCATATGGACTACAAAGAGCTCTTCCACACCAAACAATTCAGTTGCAATCTCACACACCAAGTGCAAAATCCCTCTTTTCTTCTGTCTCCAAGTCCAGATTCATTCCTCAAAACCATTTGGTGAATTCCAAACAGCAAATACACTTGAGAGAATTCAACTTAAGCAAACAGCCCATCAATAGAGAAATAGGTTAAATTTGGCAAATAGAGTGTTTGATAGATACTGCTTGCTTAGCTTTCTTTACAGGGGAATGGAAAGGACAAGCCAAATCAGCTGTTCCTAGTCTTTGCATGAGAGAAGTTTCCTTGTAGAAGGCATTACGATTCTCTTATTCTGAGACAGAAAAGACAAGAGAAAGGGAAAAGTTTACTGATTATGAGCTCTGGCAATAGTGATGGCAAGCAAAAGTATATGGTGGTAAACAGAGGGACTGGATGAGGATAGGCAGGGAGAGTGAGAGCAATAGTGGGAGGAGTGGGAGATACCAGAGGGGTGGGGAGCATGGGGGAGGAGGTGAGGGAGTGAGCCAGGAGAAGACAGCGTGACTGTGTCTGATCTACACTGACGAGTACCAATGTTAACTGTCACCTCTCATCTCCAAACTAAATCACACCTGGAATTGGAAGCAGCGAGGAGCTGATAGAGTCAGCCTTAGAGAGCCGACAAGTCAATCAGAGCGGAGATGCGTGGAGAGACACCAGCTTTATAGGGCTCGGTGCCTTCATTCATCGCGGGATTTACACCTGTCAGCCTTCTGTTGGGGGAAGCGTGCTGGGTCTCACTTCAGCACCACTTAAAATGGGACAACAGACACATTACTGCAATCACCCTTTGCTCTCCCTTCCTCCGGAGGATGCGTTTTATATTACAGGGAGCTCAGCTGCCTTTGCTAGTTGCATTTGAAGCCGAATGCAACTCCTGCCATGAGGGAAAGGACTGCCTGCATCTCAGGACCTGGAGGGCTATTCCCCACACAACTGCAATGCCCCAGACCAAAGAAGGAGGGAGGGCTGTGCAAGGGAGGGGGAAATGACAAGGTAACTGCTCGCTAACCAGAAGTCTTCAGGAGCTATGTAGGCTGTGCAGACCCATCTCATTATCCGAGTCTGTCATGATATTTATTAGAAGAGGTCAGTGGAGGCAAGACCAAGAGATCAGCCTCCCTGCCTTCTACCAAGCTCTTCTCAAATACCTGCAGTGCTCCATAAAGACCCTCCTCTCTTTTCAAAAGAGCCCCCAGATCAGAACTCTTCCCTGCTGGCTAAATCCTGGGTACCAAAGCTTGTGATACAGGCTTTGAGCTGCCTGATCTCTTAATCCAGCTGTGTGTATTCATTTGAAACTGAAAGCAGCTCCTTTTTGTCGTCTGCTTCTCAGCATTAACTTCTCTTTGATGTAATTCTTGCTTCCGATGCTCTCTCCCTTCATGGGGAAGATTAGTGTGAAATTGGCCTGCTCCTCCAGAGACTGCAGTGTTAAGCCTCCAACACTTGGTCCTTATTGGAAATCCTTAACCCACATCGAGAGGAGGGGGAGGGAAGGAAAGTGTAAGAGTTCCAGACTTGACTCTGCCAGGGCTCTGTTGCCTCTGCTCCCTTCACTGTTTTTGGAGTGGGGAGCATGGATGTTGAAGGAGGTAGGGATGTTCTCTGAGTGATGCAGGTATTTTAAAGCAGAGACAAAGATGGCATCCTAGCCACGAGGCTTATATTCTCTCAGGTTGAGAAGAGAGGAAGGCAGTGCTGGGGTAATCAGAGGAGACTGTAAGCATGCAAACAGTATACCCAGGCTGGTCACTGTGACACCCATGTTTTGGGAGTTAGTCATTAGTTAGTCACAAAATTAGTCATTGCTAATCTGCTTTGAGGAAGTAGGCTTGGAGATGGACTGCCAATGCCCATGTGGATGGAGTGGAGGAGACAGAAGTTCCCTCTTCTCCTGGGAGGGATGTGGCTGCAGGGTTGCCTTATGCTTCATCTGGAGTTTTTTCCTCATGAGAAGAGCAATGGGCTCAGTGGGGATGAACTTCAGTGAGCTTCAGAACTGCAGTTCCTAAGTATCTATGCCTTAGACAAGTTGCTTGTGAAGTTGCTCCCTTCCCCACAGTGCCAGGATAACATCCCTTGCTCTTCCTTTCAGTCTGCTTCTTGTGCCTGCCTTCTCCCACATGGCTGCTCTCTGCTTGTATTCCATCATCCCACCATTACACGTTCTTCTACTTTACTCCACCAACCACTTCTACCAACCCCTGGACCTACTCCTGCTTCTTCCTCTTCCACCAGCCCCTCCTGCCCACACTGTTCTTGGTGGCTCTTCCCTACTCCTCGCGCCCTCAGGTCCTGACACATGCTGCACTCCAGCCCCACCATCCCCTCCTGCTTGGTCCTGCTCCATTGCCCTCCCCACAAACACACAGTGCCATTATCTCAGGGAAGGGCCTTGAGCACCCCCCTTGGTTTAGCCTTGTGCTTCCTCTCACTTAGTCGCCCCCCTCCCTTACCCAGGTCTGCAAATCACTCCTTCCCATGTCAGCCAGCAAATTGGTTTATCCTCCCCCCATCCCAGCTTTCATTACCTTGCTGAAATGAAGCGATATCTCCTCGGCGGAGGCTTCCCGTCGCTGCAGCCAGTACCCAAATCATGAGAGCTGGCATAATAAATGAAGACAAAGTGCCGGCGGCCCGGGCCATCTCTCCCACTGCGCCACTAGCCGCTGCCAGCTTCATTATTCGCTTAAGTTGCCGGAGAAAATTACTTAACCCTGACCCGTGTATTAGGGCCCTGTATTAATGCTGCGACAGGCGTCTCTTACAGCAAAGAACAATTTATTAGAGCCGAAACAGGCTGCTTTTCTCTGTCATTTTTCCAATCTGAGCTTTGAACACACATCATTAAACTTGTCTGACTCTCTCCCCTTCTCCATCATTCCTTTTTTATTTTTTTAAACAGAAAGCGCTGTAGAGAATGGAGATTGTTCTGAACTCACCGAGTGCCTCAGACTTTGCCCCCTCCTTTCTTCCCCTATCTCTTTCCTCCAAACATAGCCCAGGTCTCCATCTCTTTCTGTCTAATTCACCCTTACCCTCCTTTCTTTGTAGTCACATTTCTGCTTTTCAAACTCTTCCTCCTAAAATTCTTTCATATTCTCTGCTTGCAGCTCTATTTGTTTGACTGTCCCTCTTTGTAGAGGTGTCATGCATTCTTTCACTCCATGAGTTTAGCTAATCTCACTTCTTTCACAGTGCTGAACTGGAGGAAAGATGCTGCGAAGTGCATGCTCCCTATGCCAGCACAGGGTCTGTCCCACCTTGCCCTGCCCTGGACACCAGAGATCATCAGAGCATTTCAGACTTGCTCTGTGAACTGATTTTCAGTTCCTATTCTCTCCAAAGTCTCCACCTAACCACTGTTTGATCCTCTACATCACCCACCAGTGCCCAAGCAGTGTGAGCATCAGGAAGGGTTTCAGCAGGACTAGCTCTGTGTGTGTGAGGGGGCTTTCTTCTTACTTGCTGCAATACTTCCACATGCTTTGGTGGGGTTCAGTTATGCTCTCTTTTTTATAGCTGAGTCAGCATAAGATCTAGAGTAATGCATGATAATACAGAAACGTGGCCAAAATAATAATGCTGTCCCTTTTGAATCCTATGCTGATGGACCAAGCACAGAGAGGCAAAGAGAAGTTAGATACAAGGTGATGGACAAGAAAGTAATAATAAATGGGATCACTGGTCATTTTAGTTCAGTAGCATTGAAGCTGTATGTACCGTCTTGTTTGGTTCCCCACCTTCCCTCTGTTAATTTGCTTTTTTTTTTCTCTGTATACCATCTATCAACTTCCATGTTGTTTTCTCACTGACCCATTTAAGGAAATAATTGTGTAGATCTTATATCACTGTAATATTTAAGTTCTGTCTTTTCTTTTTCCATTTTTCAGTGACTTCCTCTTTCTATTCCAGTTGTCCCCTTTCCTGGTCTCATTCCACTCTAGTCATTTTAATTGACATTTCAGTGCCATCAGCTGGGATGGATTTATCATGAGGGAGCATGTAGTCCCTCCCCTTTTCTACTTCCTGATGGGCTGCAGAGGGAGAGAGAGAGAGAGGATGAGAAGCAGCCATACAAGCTCTTCCTCAGAACTCAATGGTGCAGCCTTGAAAAGCTGGTGGCGGAATATCGTCTGAGGAAGAATATAGCCACTAGTGAAGGCTTTTGCAAATGCCTGATCATTTTTGGTTTGAGATGCAAGGCCTAGACTTCCCTACTTGAAGGCAACCTGGGCTATGTGAGTGCAGAACAATAGCTCAGACTGGGTATCCAAAGCTGGAGGCTACCAGCTCACAGTAGCTTCTGGGGAGTCTCAGCTGTTTAAGATTCATGTCCAACTGCCCAGGATTGAGTGTTTAGTCCCTGGGTCAGACTGCATATCATGCTATTGTATTTTGTCTCAAGAACTCCTCTGGCCAGAGGTCAAGTTAGCTCAGAGGCTGGCATGAAGCCTATGTTGGCCTTATTATCAACTGTATTAGGCCAGAGCTACCTATTAATATGGGATCTTCCTCTTTATTCATTAGTTGACTGGTGATACTAGAAATTCAAGGCTAAGCCCTCAGCATCTTTAGAAGAAGATGACATGAGTAACCCAGAATTTCAACACATGAACTATTTATGACAAGCATTCTTCTCCATTTCCATTTTACTGGTGATTTGCACAAGAAATCTGCAAGAAATGGACACTTCATTACAGAGGAAAGGCTAAATGTAGACTCTCACTGTGCCTTAGAAGATTTCTAAGTTCGGCTCAGGGCCTACTCTTAACTGTCTGTTAACAATTTGATTTTTGCCAGTAATTGTCCCATGGGGATAACTGAATGAAGAGAGATTGCTAAGGACTGAATGGATCTTGGTGACCACTCTCTGCTCCAGCTAGCTTTCCAAGAGACCATATATTCCTGGACATGTCCTCTACTTGTCAGCAGTGAAACTTGGTGCTAAAATGGGAGGCCTTGCCCTGTGTGGAGGGTCTGCTTCTATCTGGCTCTCCCAGAGGAGCTGGAGATTATTAGAGCTCAACACATGGTCATGGGTAGATGGGATTAGGCTAGGAAGAAGTAGGAGATCTGCCTGGGGGGAGTTAGGAGAGGTTGTTTGTGCTACTTTATGCAGAACTCCATACACTGTGACAGTGAGCACTTCTGTCTGCTTTTATATTCTCCTACATCATCTAGATGAGAAGTAGCCCATTTACCTGCTAAAGTACTCCTTTTTTCACACTAATTTATTGTGAGTGCCATGCTGCACTGAGTTCTTGCAGTCTGTAGAGTGAGACAATCTGCCCCTCACCCCTTGCCTAGGGGAACAGCTATTGTCAAAGGAAGAAGAGAGTTGGGTCCTCGTTATTTTTTCAATCTGTGGCTGCTCAGCTGACACTTTGACTTCTCTGTTGCAGTTTTTCTCTCCAGAATGGACCTTGCCAAAGACCCCTTTGTCATCTCAGAATAGGATTTTTGACAGTCTGAAGTCCAGCATTGGCAATAGACTAACAACAAAAAGATTCTAATAACTAAAGCATTAACTAATATTAACTATGGCAGTAATAGGTTTGATAGATTAATTTAGTACAGTCTTTACTATCATCCTGTCCACTGCAAAGTTGTCTGGGATGCCAAAAGTTTATGTTGAAATAAGAAGGAAATTTAAAGTGATGGGGTTTTTTTCATTGCATCGTTCACATGTAAGGTAGGAGAAGTTCAACTTATTATCATAGACCCATCCCCTAGTGTTTATGCGAACTGGATGAATTTTCAAGGCTGCTTACCTTCCCGAAGGGGAAGAAAGTTATTTCTAGCAATGTCAGGAATCAAGGGGATTCTGTAGCTATTTGTCAGGGGACTGACTGTAAGCTGAAGGGCAGCAAATTCATGAAGACATCCACATGGTACCTGAGACGATGGCTTGGGGGCTGGTGGGCTGAATCACAGCAGTGATACCTCTAAAATAGGGGAAATATCTCAGAAGGAGTCACGGATGGAAAGAATGGTGCAAAATCTGTATCAGAGTACAGTCTGGGGTAGTTTTCTTCCACTTGTATGTAATTTCTGTGAGTGAGATAGTCAGCAGTCCTAGTTTTTAGCCACCTGTTGAGGAATCAGTTAATGAGAGACATTCTGAGTAGCCATGCATGACCTCTCTGTGTAGCTGGGAGGGAGGCCAACAGTTTTGTGCATCATCTTCTTTGGCCATTGGGGAAAGGTGTTTAAGATGAGCTGTCAGCTGGACCTTTAGGAGCTGAACACCACCAGTGGGGTTTTGGTTATGAGTGTGCAGGCTCTGCCACCAGGTAAAGCATCTCTCCAGCCACTGAAACTGCCGATCTTTGGAATTTCTTCATTGCTTTTTGCTCAGATGTGGGTATGGGGTCACTGGGGCTGACAGGGAGAGGAGGGGTGGCAGAGATGGCAGTGAGGGTGAGAGAGGATGGTTGGTTGATGTGGCTGCTCTTCTGCTGGGAGTCCCTCCCGCCCCTCCCGAATTCCCTGCCACTCTCCTGCTTAGCCTGATAGCTCTTCCAAGTTCTCTAATCACCTTCTTGCTGTAATGAGCCTCTCATCTCACTGATGGAAATCAGGGTATTTGGTTATGAAAGGGACACTGTTAATAACACGATCTCTCTCTTCCCCACTCCATCCCCCACTCCCCCCATCACTCCCCCTCCCAGCTCTCCACACAATTCTCTCAATTAACGATAGGCAGAAATTAATTTTTCCCCTGGACTGAAACAATTGCTTGGCAGAGGATTGCCAGCTCGGCTCCAGATAGGGACCTTTCCCAGCAGGGCCCAGAGAAAGGAGGAGAGACCAAGGCGATAAGCAGAGCCCTATCAGCAGCCACAGGACGCAGTAATACAAATGTTATCCTTAGAAATGTATTTAAAGAGGATATGTTTATAATTCGGAGGGGATTGTCAGGCTGCTCCCCTCCCCCTCCCCGCAGATCCATGCTGCTGCGTTCTTCCTTACCATGAAGTGCTCTCCACCCTCCAACAGGCTTGGCAATGTCAGCACCGCCGGCTCCCCTGGCCACGGCACAGGATAGGAGGAGGGGGTGCCTGGGTGTAGTGCTGGGAATGGCTGTGGAAGGCCACAGCACCTGGCAAACAAACACTGGTTAAGGCTGTGAGCAAGATCTGCTCAAGGGGCAGGGGCTTGCAGCAGATCTGCTTGGGACTTGAGCAACAAGAGGCAAAGACCAGGCAAATACGCTGTGCAGAAAGCAAGCAGTGGTAGGAGGAATAAGTAAGTACATGGAGATAAGGGAGGAGAGCCATGGCTGCAGGCTGGTCGGGAGGGCAGGAGGAGGTTTAGTGCAGCCGGAGGCAGTGATCTGGCTGCTGTTGCATGCAACTGTGTCCCAGTAAGGCTTGTGACTCAGAAAATGCTATCCTCTTGGTTGCTTTCTAAAGCTACACATTTATAGATCCCTCATATGCATAATACCTCCATGTTTAAAAATAAGCCATCCAGTCCAGCCCAACCTATGGATAGCAGCCAACCTGCAGGGCTACTCCAATGAGCGTGCCCCTGGCTGAAACACCCAGCACAGTTCACACAGGCAGGGAGTAGAGCACCTTCACCTTCTCTGCAAATAAGGAATGACAATGCATCCATCTGGCGACCTCTTCTTGCCTTCTTTATGCAGACTTGTGACAAGCCCTGCAGCCCCATATAAGACCTGCTGCTCTCCTGCATACCAGTTGATCTCACTGCAACAGGCAGATAATTGAAAGATGCAGGAGAGGAGCAAGAGGCTCCACAGAGAACTTTCAGGAAGCAAAACATGCAACCATTTTAACTGCAAATGGCGTAATTCCAGCCTCCTCGAGGCTTCACCAGTCCTTGTGGGTGATCCTCACATTTGGCTGTGCTGGCTTGCTTTGAGGCTGATAGCTTTTGAAACACTGCTTGCTCTTGCTGAGGGCAAGCTAGCACTCAGTTCCTGCCACCTGGCATTAACATCCACAATGTTCCAGCCCTCACCAGCATCACCGGTGCCACTGCCAACTCTTTGCTGCCATGGCAAATATATTTCTTTTCTGAACATGAATGCATCCTCAGGGGATTTAGCTGTGTCCCTGAGGCTGGCTGGGAGACTGCCAAGTTGCCCCTCTGCGTGGCTCAGAGGCCATTGCTGTTACATCAGCAATAGCATCTAGACAGGCACTGTAGTAGGAACCTAGACCATTCCAGTCCTACACAAGTCCTTGATCTATTGCCAAATAAAACAAATTATGAAATAAAACTTGTTAGATAAGAGATGAGTAACTTCATGAACAGGCTTTCAGCTGCAAGACTAAGGGGATTCCTGTAATTTATTTAGTGTTTTTTCAGTTCCTGCCTCGCTAGCGCTCAGTTTCTTTTTATGTAGTTCTTACTTCCAAGTTACAGAATTCTTAACATCCTGTTTACTATATTTAGATGTCCTTTTCATGGAAGAATCCGAGTAAACCTGATTTCTTTTCATTTTTCAGATTTCTTTCCCGAGGAACTCTGCATCTGTGATGCCTCATCTGTTGCCTGTCACAGTAATAAGGTTTATTTATGTTGTCTCACACCTGTATTTACAGTGTCGTCTCCATAGCAATCAGGAGTTTGACTTGGCCATATCAGCAGGAGTGGCACCTTCTCACAAGTTCCAACCATGTACCCTGCACGTGGTCATTGTTCAGCTGACTGCTAGCAGCTACAAAGTCCCTGTGAATCCTGACTGAGGTAGGATCTGCATCTCTATTCAGTGCTCAGCACACAATATTGTAAGGAGAGTGGCCCTCATACGCACCAGGTTTCACAAACCTTCTGGCTCCCCTCACTTCAGCTCATTCTGTCTCCACCATGCAGACTTTGTCCACCCTCTGCCAGACATCTGAAGGCAGACAGCAGTCCCAGGAGGTGCAGAGCATCTCCATGAGTAGTGGGGCAGCAAGGGTGGAGGAGAGGATTTGATAGGTTCTGTTGGCCTTACATTTCAGGGGAGCAGTGTTAGACCTCAGAGAAGATCTGATTCCTTGAGCCTAAAGAAAAGATGCATGTTTTAAAATACAAAATTCATTCATTGCTGGTAAGTGTGAAAACCTCTTCCATTTGCTGTGTGCAAGTGAAGTCTTTTGGCCTCATGCAGAGATGCTGTGGGCAAACAATAAGCCCTATAAGCCAGCCCACATTTAACAGGACTACCTTGACCCACTGGGAGATTAAAATGCAACATTTAACAGGTAGGCCAGCCCCAATTTTCATATTACTTCAAGTTCATAGCTAGAAAGTTCTTTTAGACATCTCTCAACAGTGTACTAGGGTCATTGGAAATTAAGCACAGATGTGTCACAGGACACTGAAATACAGGTGATCTCTGATTATTGAGACTGTCAGGAATCCTTCAGTGTTCACATTAAAGGAACACCAAAGATACTGGCAGCAGATTACTCAGAGGAACATAAACATCGGCTGAGTTTCACTTCACTCTCAAAGACACGTGAGAAATAGAACATGTTAGGGAAACACCAACTGATTCTTACAGAACAGTAACCAGAAATAAACTGACCCTCTCTGCCCCACAGCCATTGGCAAGAGTCCCAATGTTGGGCCAAGAAAGAGCATTGACTGTAGAGAAAAAACTATCTACTACCATGATCTGTAAATAATGCAGACAGGATATCTGCCCTGCAAATGACATCAAAGAAGAAGCAAATGAAAACACCAGATTTCTTTTTTTTTTTTTTTCTGTCTCTCCCCACTCCTGCCCTGACTCCCTCAGCAGCTTGGTTTCTCCTCAAGTTCTCAGCACTGCCAGACATCTGCCTCAGATCAACATGCAACAATACTGATGGTGTTATCATAACCTCTGTCACAGGTGAGCATGTGGGGACTCATTCTTCCAGTCACTAATTTGAACTGTGGCCTGCTTCTTTGGCAACACCCATGGAATGACACTAGGATGTGAAGCTGGGTGAGATCACTGTGTGAGGGAAGGCCACAGAGCTGCCTCTGCAGTTGACCGATGAACTGGAGCTCCTACATTGAAGTTCCTGGGTTCTCCTCATGCTGTTTGTTCCTTTCCCTCAGTAACATGAATCCCTATTTTCCTCATATTTGATAGTAGTAAAATATTCTTAATGGGGTAGTGGCATGCCCAGCTACCCCGAAAGGCCGAGGCTGCCACTAGAAGGCAGGATCAGTTAGTTGCATGGCTTTTACTAGCAGGGGTTCCCATGAAGCCAGTGGTACAAAACGCTAAGAAGAGAAGCTAAGCTCTGTAAGCGTGTTGGATATTGCAGCACTGTCTTCCCTAGCCATGTTCTTGGGGCTGGTATTCACCGATTGTAGCCCCATGCACATGGCCACAGCCTGCGTGACAGCCTCCTGTCCTCCCTGCTGTCTTCATTCAGCATTTGTTGCTGGGCTGCCCAGCCTGGTGGAAGTCACCTCACATAGATGTCCACATTGGTGGACTGGTACTTCCAGGTGGGAGCAATCAAAGGCAGAGACTGTGCTAGCTGCCAGGGGAAGGCACCAGGGAGGATCTTGTCATGTGCAGAGCCTCCCAGATACATTTCTTTCCACATTCAGGTGCTGTTTAAGCTTGGACAGTGTTGGCAGTTGGGAAATGAGGCTTTGAAGGTGTCAAAGGGAGCGTTCTGAGAAGATGACTAGACACTGCCTGTTAGTCACACCAAGACACTGAGGGGTTTTTTTGCAAAGACATGCAGAGAATGTCTCTCCCTTCAGCCCAAGTATAACTGTTTCTGGTAAGGGCCATATCTCTGAGCCAGGGTGCATCCCACCAAACCCACACAGCTGGACCAAACTGTCAGCCCCAGGACCTTCCAGAGGGCCCCTCACAGCTCATCAGCCAAAGTCTTCAGAAACTCCTTCCGGGTGGTAGGGCAGGAGGGAAACGTGGCGGTATAGCCTTGTCCACCATGCACTTCTTCACTCCCTCCTTTTCAGCCCTGTCCTTTCTCAATACCCAGGAAAGATTAACTCCTCTCCACGCGCCAGAGAAAGTTATTATCATTAATGAAGAATTAAAAGGGAGTGATTAATAAAGGACCCTTATCTGGCAGCGAGGAGGAGGCTGGACAATGGGAGGAAGATGGAGAAAATGAAAAACAATAAATACGAAGCGTAAAAGGAGGCGAGCACTGCTCCCACTTGTTAGATCGCAGCTGCATCTCCTGAGGGGGGAAGGCTCCAAATTGCTAATTACTGCCTCTGAAAAGACCTCGCTCTGATATGTTTTCTGCTGAAAGGTTCCCATTAATGAAGCAGCGATGATGCCGTTTCCCTTTGACTTGCCTTCAATTCCCTCCCTGAGCTTCCTCCCAAGCCGGGAACAATGAGGCCCTGGGAGCTGGTGGCTCCCACAGGCCTCTCGGAGACTAGGCCGGGGGCAGCCGAGTGAGGGGAGCCGAGCCGGCTGTGAAATATGGAGGGGGGAGATAAGGCAAAGACAGAGGAAAGAGGCTCACTCCCAGGAGCCCAGGGAAAATTTGCAGTTATTATGAAGGAGATGAGACAGATTAAAAGCCCTTGTGTTCTGCGCTGCCCTTTTATTTAGTGGCTTCATCTCCGAGATGAAAGAAGTTGGAAATGACTTTCTCCGCGTTTTGCTGCAAGAAGCTTCACGGCACATTTTTTGACTTTATTCCTCCCTTTGTCTCTTGTCCCCTTTCTGTCTCTCTCTTTTTCCTTTTAACCCCTGGAAGGTTTTGCTGAGAAGCACCATGGGACCAGGCAGAACATTTGCTAGGGTAGAGCAACGACCCCTCTACTCTCCCGATCCTACCGGGCCATACCTCTCCCGCTGCCCAGCAGAGAGGGAGCTGGGCAAAGGCACTGCCATGGCATGCTGTTAGCATCTAGCCTCCTCCAGCCAAGCCTCCTCTCCTGCTCACCTCGGAAACATCCCTCACCACTAACATCTCCCCTCCCACCTCCAGGACCAGCAACAGTTCAGCACTGGTGACCACAGCCTCTGCGCAGGAAAAAGAAACCTGTATGTACAGGTGACAGATAACAATCCAGTTGGGATAAAAGTGCTGAACATTTGGTGTCCCTAGAGCATTTCATGAGCAAAACTAGTGCTGAGAAGATGGGCCAGTTCCCATTCTCCATGCAGGGACCTGCAAACTGTAGAGAGTAAATAATTTGCCAGGGATGTGGGATGAAGTTGAATGCAGGCAAGGATTCAAAATGTATAGTCACTGGCCCATGTCAGAGTGAACCTTTTAAGACATAACAGAAATACCATAAACTGTTTAAAACCAGATTACCCCAACTGCCCCGTTATATTTCTTCAACTCCTATTCCAAATTTTCTGATCTTCCCCTGCACACATCAGTGCTCCTTTGCTGCAACCTTTTAGTGCTTGAGGCTCCTGCAGTTGCAAAAGCAGCTTTGCCCTGTCTTTTGCTTTTGCCTTATCCCTCTCAGAAAATCAGCCCCACGCACTAGTTTGTTGTCTTTACTCAGGCCAAATGCTGACATCATCTGCTGAAATTTATTCCACATTGAAGTGTGGAAAATGGCAAAAAAATTAGGTGGGTGAAGTACAATTTATACCAGTTGCAAAACAGTTTGTTGACCAACAGAAACAGCAGAGAACTAAATTGGGGAAATGAAAGGAAAAGAAGAGACATTAGAGTGGGCATCTGCTGCCATCTCCCCAGGACATCCGAACACAGGATTTCTTGTACACAATTGTTTTCCTGGTTTGTTATCCTGCCTGGAACCGCAGCCACTACTGAGCGCTTGAAATGAAGGGGTAAGAAGCTCTGAAGTGGATGTTTACAGAATAACCTTCCCATCAGGGGAGTTTCTCTCTAACCCAGACATTTTGTAGCTGTTTTATATCCTGAAGCATGAAAAAGGATTGCAGCGGTGAAACAGGATTAGATTTTAGGAGGGATTGGCTCTCAGATCTGAGAGTAAAAAGAAAAACCCTGTATTGGTAATAGGAAACTGTCAGGGAAAACAAAATATCGCAGGCAAGTAGGGTGAGTTACTGCCACGGAAAGGGTTAAAAAACCAAAAAGACAGAGTTTTACAGACAAATTGGTGTAGAGAAAGTAACTTAAATGAAGTCATCTATTGGAAGTGTAATAAAAATAATCTACCTAATGACTGGTTTTCTTATTTTAGTATTTGTTTCCCAAGGAAATTTCTCAGAGAACTAAAAGGTAATGAAAATGTTAACGTGACAGCTCAGACCGACATGAAGGACTAGTTAGAGAAACGGCACGTAGAGATTGCGATGAAGCGAAATGACAGCTGCCCTATAGGGGTGAAGGAATCAACAGCAAACTCAAGGATTCGGTTATTTTTGAAGTATCTTGACAAACTAGGGAGGGTGCCAGAGGACCGAGGAAAAGCAAGCTCCGTACCAGTCTTTTAGGGGGGGAGCAGGGAGGAGGCAGTGATCTTGGCAATTATCACCTTTCCAGAGTAACTTCTGCTCCTGGTGACATGATGGAATAAATAGGGGCAGAAAAAAAAGTAAAAATACAAAGGATAAGAGGTCATGAGCAATAAACAGCAGTGTAGATTTACAGAGAACAAATCACGTCAGACAAACCCGATTACTTTCTCTGATTGAATTTACAAAATTAGCAAAGAGAATGCCACAAACTTAATATATCTGGACTTCAAGAAAGCCTTTAATATGCTGCCTCGTAAAAAGTTACTTGAAAAAATGAACTAGGATTGGCTTGAATATGAATGCAGCCACCTGGGTTAAAAAAAAAAACAAACCTAAAAACAACAAAACAAACTATATGCAAGATGAGAAGCAAAAGGGAATGCTAAGCAGAAGTGGATGCTAGCAGGGTAACACCTGGCTTTACTGATGGCTGCAGGTGATGTGAAAAATGGGAAGGATGACAAGAGGTGCGAGGCTTAAGGAGAGCAGAGTAACAAACTCTGTGATGTTTAATTTAGGAGATAACTAATTTCCATCCTGATATACACAACTAAGGTGCCAGCAACGAAATGGAGGAGTTTGGGTACCGAGTTTATCGATTGCCTATTAAAAAGATAATAATAATTATGTGTGTGTATATATATATACACAATAACCAAGCAACTAAAGGGTAGGCATATGGCAAGGGCTGCCCCGTTAGCAGGTAAATGATCTGTAATGGCTCCAACAGCGGCACCAACAGCAGCGCAAATCGACGGAGAAGCGACCGGCCCCCTCCCCGCCCCGCGGCCCGGCCTGAAGGGCGGGTCTGGCGATCGGG
>NW_010309340.1:0-828 GCF_000700745.2 Antrostomus carolinensis
GGCCCAGAACTGGACACAATATTCCAGATTATTACTGATATTCCAGAATATTACTCATTCCCCTCATTCCTTCTGTAATGAAGATGCCTCTTCCCTTTGCTTCCCTCCCCCAAGGCAGCACGTAGCTGCTTTTCACCCCTGGAAGACTTGAGATCCTTTCTCTGGTCAGGGTTGTCCTCCACACAGGAGCCACCAAACCAGGTCTAACTTGTGGCCATTCTCTCCCCCTCTGCAGGCTCCTCACTGTGAGCACGCTTTCTGCAATGCCTGCATCACCCAGTGGTTCTCCCAGCAGCAGACCTGCCCCGTGGACCGCAGCGTCGTGACGGTCGCCCACCTCCGCCCCGTCCCGAGGATCATGCGGAATATGCTCTCCAAGCTGCAGATCACTTGTGACAACGCTGTTTTCGGCTGCACGGCGGTCGTGCGACTCGACAACCTCATGTCTCACCTCAACGACTGCGAGCACAATCCAAAGCGCCCGGTGACCTGCGAGCAGGGATGCGGGTGAGGATCTTGGAGGGGGGTGGGATCTGCCACACAGGGTGGGCAGGGGAGAGCAGAGACCACAGGCTGGGGGAAGGAACCTGGGGTTTGGTGCCTGGCACCCTTTTGCCCCCTGTACTGTGTCCAGTTCTGGAGCCTCCATCACAAGAGAGACCTGGAGCAGCTGGAACAAGTCCAGAGGAGGCCACGAGGATGATGCGAGGACTGGAGCAGCTCTGCTGTGAGGACAGGCTGAGAGAGTTGGGGTTGTTCAGCCTGGAGAAGAGAAGGCTCTGGGGAGACCTTCTAGTGGCCTCCCAGTACCTGAAGGGGCTACAAGAA
>NW_010309340.1:1020-3537 GCF_000700745.2 Antrostomus carolinensis
CCTTTGAGAAACGTGGTCTAGTGGAAGGTGCCCCTGCTGATGGCAGGGGGGTTGGAACTGGATGGTCTTTAAGGTCCCTCCCAACCCAAACCATTCTCTGATTCTATGGATGCAGAGCTCCAGGGGTAGCAGGGCTTTGAAGGTCATGGTGCTGGGGAAAGGATTGGGAAGGATTTTTAGTCAAACCCTTTCCTTTTAAACTTGGTTCAAAATCCCAGGCTCTTCAGCTTGTTGCTGGGGTTTAGATATCAATTGGCTGCTGGAAACGGGGTACTGGAGCTGTTGTGACCCTGCCCAGAGCCATCCCAGCTCCTGGGGACAAGTTCCAACATGAGCTCTGCTCCCTCCTGCATGTCATGGAAAGCCAGGAGCGGTGGGTGGCTGGTCTGGCCTCGGCACCTGCTCTGGGTGCTCCTTCCCACTCACGTGTTGTGAGCATCCAGCCAGGTGGTGACTGACTCTTGGCTTGGAGACGATCAGATCTCCTTGGATGAAGTCAGAGACTGGATGAGGCTCGTGGGCTGTCTGGTGTGGGGCTGGTTCTGAGCCCTGATGACTTTGGAGGAGGAAAATCCTCATTGTTTGCCAACCTTGTGGTGGTTTGTTCCTGTAGGCCCCAGCCCATTTGGTGTCTCATGGTACAGCAGGTAGGGACCAGGCCTTCCTACAGCTGTCAGAGGTGATGGTGCTGACCTTCCTCATCCTCTTGGCAAGTCCTCCAAGGCCAGATCTGTTCTGGAGACTGTTGATGTGCTTATGCCAAGCTCTCTGGTGTGTCACTCTCCTTAATGTGGGGCCTCCACCTTTTTTTTTGTAACACTCCCCAGCTTGGAAATGCCCAAAGATGAGCTGCCCAACCACAACTGCATTAAACATCTAAGATCCGTGGTGCAGCAGCAGCAAACGAGAATCGCCGAGCTGGAGAAGACCTCAGCAGAGCACAAACATCAGCTGGCTGAGCAGGTAGGTCCATGTGTGTGTGAGGAGGGGTCCCACAGAGGGGGGTCTCTCATGGGAAGGATCAGGTCAGTGTCACCTAGGTGAACATCAAACACCAATAAAAGGTTTGTGGATGAAGAAAGGGGCTGCAGGTGGGGCTCTGCTGCTCTCCTGCACCTCATCCAGCTCCTGGGACTCCATGTCACTGCGCTGGGGTCTGCTCCTGGGGTGTGTAACCACGGTGGTGACTCTGTTTTACAAACCCCCCTCTCTGTGTCCTGCCTGTTGTAGAAACGGGACATTCAGTTGCTGAAGGCCTACATGCGCGCCATCCGCAGCGTCAACCCCAACCTGCAGAACCTGGAGGAAACCATCGAGTACAATGAGATCCTGGAGTAAGTGCTGGTGCTTCTGATGATCAGGGAGGAGCTGGGGAGCCCTGGGTCAGGCTGGGAGCAGAGCTGGGAATCCACCAGCTTCGCTGATGGATTTGAGGAGGGGGGTGAAGCACCTTCCGAAGCAAAGATGCAGGTTGAGAAGAAAATGCTTGACAAAAACAAAGGGTGTTTGTGGGGTGTTTGTGGTGGGGGGCAGCACGTCAGCTGCTGCACAATGGCTTTGGAGCATTCTCATTCTTCCACTTACATCCTGCCCACCCGCAGGAAGCTGCCAAGTTCCTTCCTCCTTGGGAGAAAGGCCAGAGGAAGCAGCTTCTCACCTCGTCCTTTCTTCCCATCCCTCTGGGGAGGGGGTGGCAGAGCTGAACCCTGCAGCTGGGTCCTGTTTGGGGGTGAAAACAGAGGAGGGGTGGGTGGGGAAATGGAGACCTTCCCCATCCAGTTTCAATCCCTGGTGCGGAGGGGACCAGCTCCTCAACGCTGGTGGGAGCCACCAAAAACATAAACATTCCAGACTGACCATTTGTCCCCATATCTGTCACCAGAGGGGACCAGCTCCTCAAGGCTGGTTGGAGCCACCAAAAACATTCCAGACTGACCATTTGTCCCCATATCTGTCACCAGAGGGGACCAGCTCCTCAAGGCTGGTTGGAGCCACCAAAAACATACCAGACTGACCATTTGTCCCCATATCTGTCACCAGAGGGGACCAGCTCCTCAAGGCTGGTTGGAGCCACCAAAAACATACCAGACTGACCATTTGTCCCCATATCTGTCACCAGGTGGGTTAACTCCCTGCAGCCAGCCCGGGTGACGCGGTGGGGTGGGATGATTTCCACGCCGGACGCGGTGCTTCAGGCCGTCATCAAACGTTCTCTGGTGGAGAGTGGCTGGCCCACGTCCATCATCAACGAGCTGATCGAGAACGCCCACGAGAGGAACTGGCCACAGGGACTGACCATTTGTCCCCATATCTGTCACCAGAGGGGACCAGCTCCTCAAGGCTGGTTGGAGCCACCAAAAACATGCCAGACTGACCATTTGTCCCCATATCTGTCACCAGGTGGGTGAACTCCCTGCAGCCAGCCCGGGTGACACGGTGGGGTGGGATGATTTCCACGCCGGACGCGGTGCTTCAGGCCGTCATCAAACGTTCTCTGGTGGAGAGTGGCTGGCCCCC
>NW_010309340.1:3560-4066 GCF_000700745.2 Antrostomus carolinensis
CATCATCAACGAGCTGATCGAGAACGCCCACGAGAGGAACTGGCCACAGGGTCTGGCCACGCTGGAGACGCGTCAGATGAACCGGCGCTACTACGAGAACTATGTGGCCAAACGTATCCCCGGCAAACAAGCCGTGGTGGTGATGGCCTGTGAGAACCAGCACATGGGAGAGGACATGGTGCTGGAGCCGGGACTGGTGATGATATTTGCACACGGAGTGGAGGAAATTTAAAGACTTTCAAAGAGAAACGCTTCGTGTTTGATGAGGGAGAGGAGGGGGGGAAGGTGCAGAGGTGGAGACCAGGGGCAGCTGGACAGAACTGCTGGTGTTTCCCCGGTCACTGACACGGTTTTTTTTAGGGTGCTGTTCCCTCAAACCTCTTGTTTCCTGGCTGAAATGATTCGATGCCTCTGGTAAATACTGCTCCAACACTTGGCCCGGGGGCGGGCGGACGCTGCAGCCCCTCCACCTTCACCCCCTTGCAGATCAGCTTCCCCCTTCAGTG
>NW_010309341.1:0-584 GCF_000700745.2 Antrostomus carolinensis
TAAATCTCTGCTGGCCATCCTTCTGCTTTGCGAAAGGATGGACAGCTGCTGTTCATTCCCAGCACAGAGAGTGACACTTCTGCAGAAAGCTTTGCGGAGGTTGTTTCTTGTAGGGAATCCTCCCCCCACATTAATACTTTTGTGTTGGTATTTTTTTGGACCGGGGGGGCTTAAAAGGTTAAAGAACCTGCCAGAGGAACACAGGTGGGGTGCAAGGAATTGCCATCCACCCTCACTGTTCCTTCACCAGCAGCCCGCGTGATGGTCCTGTGCTCAGGGCATGAAATTTTTGAAGCATTAACAAGGCAGAAGAAGTGAGTTTGGAGAAGCACCTCTACAGGGTTGCATACCTTTACTGGGATCTCTAGAATTGAATTGATGCTGTTGTACTCAAGTTGTCTTACCTAATGCAGAACAGGAAAAATTTTTGGTAATTTAGTCAGGATGCGGAATGACTGCAAATGCCTAAACTGGGGTGATGTTGCTGTGAGGTCATGGAAGACTGGAATGACATACCTCTTCAGGAAACCATTTAGGTATTAGCAAAATTGGGCAGATCTTGGAACACTGCTTTAGTTCAGCAG
>NW_010309341.1:601-4531 GCF_000700745.2 Antrostomus carolinensis
CAGGACAGTCTTCTTTCCGTGGGAGTTAGAAGAAGCAGTGCTTTCAAGATGCAAACTCAGTTTGGGGTTTTTTTTTATAGTGGCTTTTGTTCCTGTGTGGGATTTTTCACAATAGGGATCAATCACATTTGTAATCCTCAGTAAGGTCAAGTACCTTTGACCTGCTTGGGCTGTTGCTAAGAAGCAAAGACTAATTACAGTAGACTGTTAAAGACAAAACTTCACAATTTCCCTGACCAACTTAGACATGCATTTAAGGTAGTCTTCTAAATTAACATTTTCAGCTTAAAATACATGCTACTGTGTTAGGTTAGCCACCTTTTTTGCTTAACATGTTACAAGTACTAGAATGCTTTCCTTTGGCTTACATTGTTTGAGAGGGTATTTTGAGGCTAATTGCAGCACTTAATGAACACCTACCTTAGCTGAAAGGTTAATCAAAGTGGAAAAAACTCATGATAATTTCAGGAGACTGAAAGTCAACTGCAGTGGTATTGTCAACCAATTTTACTTTAACTGTTTTGAACAAAACCCAAGCAATTTTCCTTTTTGTGGCTCTTTCTCTGTCTTCTAGTAACTTTTATTTCCAGGTAACTAAGATCTATCTTTTTTAACTTTTATTTATAAATTAAGTAGTTTTTCTTTGCTTTCTGTCCTTTAGGTTTCATCTTTTTGACTTCTTCCATAGTCATCCAACTGTTCTTTCCTTTTTGTCTTCTCTTTTTTTATTTCTTTCTATTTTTAGAGACTAATAAGGACCAAGTCTGATTTTTATGGGACAACTGTGTAGAATTACATTTAAATCCATTAATTACTTTGCTCACTCATATAGTTAATGGAGGAATGGCGTAGCAGAGAGAGTTAAAAGAAAGGTGAGGGGGATTTTCTCTTTGACCTTTCTTTCTCATTTTGTGTCTCTGATACTGGGTCTTCCTTAGTGTTAAATATTCTCACTGCCTTCTCTCGTGCTGCTCTGATACCTCCCATCAGTGGTATAATACACTTGGCTTGGATCTTCTCAGTTTTACCCCTCTCTTGGCAAGCCCAGGGAAGCAGTAGAGGTACTGAAGTTGCCTGTTTTGTA
This sequence comes from Antrostomus carolinensis, assembly GCF_000700745.2. Lineage (NCBI taxonomy): Eukaryota > Metazoa > Chordata > Aves > Caprimulgiformes > Caprimulgidae > Antrostomus > Antrostomus carolinensis. The sequence continues at coordinate 1,686 of NW_010309341.1, forward strand.
ACTTAGGCAAATCATGGGATAGAACTGACTTGGTTTAGCTGGGGAGGATTAGTCTCATGGTCATAAAAGCCAGATATCTTATTTTCTTGAACCTCCTGATGTTCCTTTCAGAAGAACAGAAACCCTGTAATTGAACAAAAGTTAAGCCCTCTGTTTCCTGTAACAAAAAGTGAATTTTAAATTCAGATAGTGTAAACTCAGTTGTTTTTGAGTGGATTATTGCAGCTGTGTATTAATTGTGCCACAGATGTAGGCACACCTGAGCTGACTTCATGCAGAGTCAGTTTGGATCTGTCAGGGTTTATTAGCTCAGGCTCAGTATCACTTTAATAAGCTCTTTGGCCTCTAGGGCCAGTTTATATTCTTTTGCATGGTCAAAGCCTGAGCTAATAAACCCCAGACCCATACTGGCTCTTTCCAGAGCCAACTTCCATTTGTCTGCATTGTGCTTCCAGAGCCAGAGTGCTGAGAGCCAGCTCTGATCAGCGAGGCTTATTAGCTCAGGTGTAATCACAGGCTGGAACAAGCACCATGTGTTTCTGCTCTGCTGCACCTGTGTGAATAAGCCTGCCTGTAACGCACAGAAAAAAGGGTGGAAGGGAAGAGTTATGGTCTTGCAGCCCAGGCTTTGTTAATCTTTCCCTCTTTCTCTTGCATGGTGCTGTTTGCTGGCCTTACTTTCTCACGCGTGGGGCTATGGCTGAGGCGGCCGTTCCCTCGAGTGACTTTGGGTGGTTGTCTGGCTGGCAGCTGCATTGCATTTCTCTCAGTAGCAGCAACAGGGGGTATTTGAAATGTTTCTGTGCAGGTCAGAGGGCAGCATCTGTACAGAGGAGGCAAGTGGGCTTTCCAAGTCCTTTTTCTAAATTTTAGTTTGAAGTTGAACTGCCTGTTGTGTTTACAGTATTTGTGTTCTCTTGGAAGTCTTACAGTCTGTCCTTGGGAGGTGAGCTTCTGTGTTCCTGTTAAATACCTGTATGGGAATGTCTACTGTATCCGATTTTGGGCATATAGGTTTTCCCCCTCTGTGCCTAATACTTCAGTTTTACATTGGAAAGTTTTATATTAAGAACTTTTTTCAAAGTTGGTGTGACTTTGCCTATGAAGAACTCCATCATTCTAGTTTAAAGATGAAATCATAAAGCTTAGTGTTAAAAGAGTTCAAAATTGCTTCACACTGGGAAAATTACTTCTGACAATCAAAACCAACCTTTTTGAAGCATTCAAAATTCCACTTTTGGGTAAAGACAAAGGTGGGAAAAATTCAGCCACAGTAATAAACAAATAGGAGAGTTATAAGCACGTGAAAGAGTTTATGGCAAAGATTGTCTTCCAGTCATAGTTATCACTGGTTATAATCTGTGTAAGCACAATAATGAGATACCACCAAGGCTGGAGACGTCATGTTTTGTTAGTACTTGTTGCATTACCAGAGTATTATACAAACATGAATTAGCTCTATAACGTGGCTGTAAGGCAAGTAAAACCTAGAGTGTGTGGTTTTTTATTATTTATTTAATTTATGGAAATGGAACCATAGGTTAAATGCAGCCTTGGACGAGTTATAACAACTGACTGGAAGGCCTAAACTGGAAATTAGGAGTTCCTGACTCTCAACTGCATGATTATCCCATTGAAAACTGTCGTCTCCTATTCTGTTACTTACTACTAAATTTCTATTAGTTAATATTACTTCCTACAAAGTATGCTCTTCTGTTTGTTCTGATTTTGTTTTCTTTTCCTTAATGATTACAAGGAGCTGTTTTTCATGTTGGGAAGTCAAGGAATAAATTATCTATTGTGTGGAGGATCTGATGATCTTAAAAATAAATAACAGAACCACCTTACTGTAATAGTAGACCCCTTCTAAAATGTATAATAGTATGTTTTCTCTGTGTATTAATATAAATTGTTTGTGAGTGTTCTCAGTGTAAACTGGATAGTTTAAAAAAAAGCATTGTCTGGAGGAATTCTAACTTTCACTAACATGACAATGAGAATTAACAAATGCTAGTGGGAAGGAGAGAGATGGCTGTTAAGGGAGTACTGAAGTATGAGCTTCTTGCAGCAGAGGTACAAGGAAGGCTCACAGGGCAAACAGATGAAGTGGATTTTGCAGGATTATGCTTAGAGAAAATTTCTTATAGGGAGAGGATTTAGTGTGTGTGTAGATGTAGAACTCATGTACACCATCCTTGTCAATTAGAAAAAGGATCTTGTGTCTGTCAGCTGAAGTTGTTGCATATGCATGTATGTATTCCATGTGTGGGCATAAGGTGGGGATTTTGGAGTTGGTACTGGATTTACAGAATCATAGAATGGTTTGGGTTGGAAGGGACCTTAAAGATCATCTAGTTCCAACCCCCCTGCCATCAGCAGGGACACCTTCCACTAGACCAGGTGGCTCAAAGCCTCATCCAACCTGGCCTTAAACACTTCCATGGAGGGGGCATCCATGACTTCTTTGGGCAACACTGTCAGAGTGTCTGACCACCCTCACAGTCAAGAATTTCTTCCTAATATCTAATCTAAACCTCCCCTCTTTCATCTTAAAGCCATTTCCCCTTGTTCTATCATTAAGTGCCCTTATGAAAAGTCCCTCCCCAGCTTTCTTGTAGGCCCCTTCAGGTACTGGAAGGCCGCTATAAGATCTCCCCGGAGCCTTCTCTTTCCAGGCTGAACAGCCCCAACTCTGTCAGCCTGTCCTCATAGAAGAGGTGCTCCAGCCCTCGGATCATCCTTGTGGCCTCCTCTGGACTCATTCTAACAGGTCCATGTCTTTCTTATGTTGGGGGCTCCAGAACTGGGGACAGTTCTCCAGGTGGGGCCTTAGGAGAGTGGAGTAG
>NW_010309342.1:0-32582 GCF_000700745.2 Antrostomus carolinensis
TGCGGTGTTCCACGAAAAAGCCCGGGGTCTCGGCCGCCGGAGCTGCTCCCGGCGTTGCCCGTCGCCCGGTGCCCGCGGAGCTGTGCCGGTTCGGTGCGGGCTGTACCGCAGCAAGCGAGCGCGAAGCTTCCCGTACCACGTCGGTCTCTGCTCCTGCTGAGCTGTGTGGGGACAGGCGCGACAGGCACCCCAGGTGTGCGTGCGTTGTTCAGACGGGTTTGAAAAGTGTTGCCGTTCGCAGATAAGGAGGTTTGTTGTGGAGGGGTTTGGTTGGCTCCCATCCTACCTTCCAACTACGTCTGGAAAAGGAAGAAGCTGTGAGAGCTTGCATCTGGTCATTGTGTGACCTAAACATTTGGTGGTGGAAACCTAGCAGCGTGCTGGGGCTCAGGCGGTTGGCATAGGTGTGATGTGTTCTTCTCTGACCCTTGTAGTTCAGGGCCTGATCCTGGAGTCGTGCAAGTCCAGATTCTAGTTCTGGATTTCCAGGAGTGTTCACATGGGGAATCGCTGCGGGACTGTGTTCAGGATTACTGTTGGCTGTTGAATTCTAGGTGAACTCTGGCTTTCCTTCAGTACAGGAGAACCTCCTTACACTGTTTTCCATAAACACTTCAATGCCAAACCAAGTGTGAAACATGGCCATTGTGATTTATTGGAATTTTACAGAAGCAAAAAAGGGTGTCTGAAATAATTTGCCAGATACAGAGAATCAGTTCCAGAGCCTGGAGGGAGAAAACTTCAATGTGTCCCACCGGTTCTGAGTAAAATGCAAAAAAGGGGAAAGGATTGTAGTGGCTGAGAAATCCCAGCTCTTTGCACTTGCACAGATACTCAGTATGTGGGAAGCTCCTGAGAGCACCACATTGAAGTGATTCAGGGTTAAAATATTGGGAGCTTAATGTACAGGTTTCGTGTGTTTCTGCTTCTCAGCTTTGTGGTGAGGGAGAGAAAGAGGAGGGAAGAAATCCTGTCTATAAAGCGTTGCTCTGTCAGTCAGGTTTTTTGCTCAAGACATTCATTTTAAAAAGTTATTTAAACTATATGTAGTCAAGGGCAAATAGGAATAAATTACTGACAGAGCAATTAATCTTTCCGAAGCATGATGCTAGCAGAGTGGCTTAGGGGGCACAATTGCACTGGGAAAAGCTTTTCAAACAAATGTAATATGAGTGGAAGTTGACTGCGAGATAATTTCAGAGGTCTGCTTTCGTTTTAATGTAACCTAGGTTATTTGCCTGTAGTGGGTTTTCTTCTGCATTTCCCTCCAAACTTTTCAAAAAGTTAAACTAATTGCTAGGTAGCGTGCTCAATATAGTCAGGGAGATAAGCAAGGAGCCTTCCTTACTGTTAGCTAACTTCAATAATCAGCTAAATATACTTTATCTGTGTCACAAGTTTTTTCCAAGGATCATCTAGCATGACTTAAATAACTTAAAAAGAGAAAAAGCCCTTAAAGTTTATCATTATACAAACTTATTCTCATGAAGTTATTCTCATGCCCACTTAGGATTCCTGCTTCAGTGTTGAAACGATCTTCCATAATCAGGCGCTTACAGAAAGGGAATGTTGAATAAGATTAGCAACATAAATCTCTGTGGCATCGTAAGTTTTACCCAGCTGCTTGGTGATTTCACAGCTGTTTCTGCAGTTGATAACAATTTCCATCACTCTGCTTTCTGCAGAGCTGTCACACTGCTCTGCTGCAGATTCTGCCTTGTCCCTGTTTGAGTTATGAATCTTGTTTAAAAAAATCCAATAAAATAAATGACCAATAGTAAATATAATGGACTTACATTTCATACAGTGAGCTCTTGGACTCAGTTTGCTTGCCTTTTTCCTTTTTTTTTTTTTTTTTTTTTCCCCTGAGATGAGTTCTTGGGGTTATGTTACTCAGGTTTTTTAATTGTAGAATAGATTTAAGAGATGTTTCTCCTGGGAAGCATGTTGTCACTGTCAGTTTACAGCTAGGAAAACCTAGGCACAAGGAGATGCAGTGATTTGCTCAAACAAACTGCTCAAAGAGACAAAACCCCAAGTATTCCGAGTTGTGATTCACATAGGTGAAGTGAGCAATAGAAATTAAGTTAAATGAGATTTTTTAAACTACAGAAATTAATGTGCATTGCTTTTTCCTGCCTAGATTTTTCTGAGGGACTTGCCTGGGTTGTGGCACTCGTCATCGAGACATCACATCATCAAAGGAGATTGTTACATAGGGCCAGAAATGGGTGGCTGCTGCCAAGAAAAGAGGCAGAAACCACTAGGAGAGCCAGAGGGAGAACATCTCCTGCTTCGTTTAGGTTCGGAGTAGGGGTCAGTGTACAGCGGGAGATTTTCCATGCAGGAGTTTTGTTCTTAAGAATCTGATAAATATCCCACAACTTTTCTTGTAGGAAACTTCCATGCTAGAATATTGTCACCTCCAGTTCATCATTCAGCAAACATCTGACACTTCAAAGCCTGGAGCAGCTCTTACTGCTGCATGACTCTGCTGTGAATTGACATATGAGACATCTCAAACAGTCTTCCTCTGCTTACTGAGCCAAGGGATTTGTTACGATGGATTTCTCACTGACCTGGTAGGTGTGCATGCTGGTGGATTTCGTGTCTTTTCAGTAAATCTCAACTTACACTTATTAGTGGGTAAATCATTTCTCTCCCCTGTATCCAGTGGTAGCCAGAGATTGCCACAGGAACACATTCTTCCTCCAAGTCAAAGTAGCTCCTTAAGGAAGTACTTCTGGTATGATTATTGAGAGGATGCTGGTGTTGCTGGGTATCTTTGCCTAAATTTCTTACCCTGAAACTTGAACCAAGTCACCTGTTGGCGTAAGTCAGCAGTGACTTTGCTGGCAATGAGGATCTAGTGCCCTGTTTTCTAGGGGCGAATAATACCTTTACTCACACTTCAAATAGATTCTGTTGTTTATTTAACTTACAGTATTTCAAAAGAGGTTTGTTTATTTGTTTTATATGAATGCCTGTCTACTTACATCATATTACAGGCAAGAACTGTGCTCCTCAGAAGTCAGCAGGTATTTTACCATTGACTTTACTTTGGTACTTTAGGAGATTAAAATAAATCATGTTAGTTTTGATGGTATAAACATATCTTCTTCATAAATCTCTGTACAAGACGTCTAAGAGATTTAATGCTCATTGGGGATGTATCTGAAGCAGAGGGACAAGGATGCTAGAGACAGGAGTATATATACCTTGATTGAATGTTTTCAGAATAATCATGTTCATTATGAGCCCAATCCAAAGCCTTTTATATTTATTGTGAAGTTTCCCTATTTCTGTGACTGTTAGAGACTGAGTATATGGACTTTTGAATAGTTATTACAATGTACTCGGAACTAAGAGACCTTTTATATGGAAAATGGTTAATTTTTTTCCTCCCTCAAGTTTAATAATAAAAGATGGAACAAATCGAATTTGGCTAATGGTAAGATCAAAAAAAGGACATTTGGGGACCACATTCTCCTGATGTGCTGAACTTCTGTAATGTTTTATGGATAAGTAATGCAGCAACATAATGGCACCAGTGTGAGACTCACTGCCATATAAGTCATTATTGAAAATGCAGAACTTGGGCTCAGATCCATGTGAGGACAGGTTGATGGCACTCTAGAGTAACCCTATGGCTTTCCTGGGCTCTTTCAACTGATATAAAAGGTGCTTAATCATGTGTTGTGAGTTGAAGGACAAAGCAACAGAACCTGGGAGAACCTAGGATGCTTAAGATGTCAGCACAGATACATTTGCTTTGTCTCATAAGCACTGATCAGATCCTCTTCCTGCCCTTGGACTGCCCTGTCAGCTGCCTTGACAGAAGCACACAGAATCATGGAATGGTTGTGGTCGGAAGGGACCTCTGGAGGTCATCTGGTCCACCCCTCATCCCACTCAAGGAGGGTCACCTAAAGAAGTCTGCCCAGGACCATCCAGATGGCTTTTGAATATCTCCAAAGACGGAGACTCCAAAACCTCCCTGGGCAACCTGTTCCAGTGCTCAGTCACCCTCACAGTTTAAAAGTGTTTCCTGATGTTCAGACAGAACCTCCTGTATTTCGGTTTGTGCCCATTGCCTCTTGTGCTGTCAGTGTGTATGCTCAGCATGCACTCGGTTGTATTGTGCTCAGCGTTGTCATTAGGGAGGGAAAGGCTACTCTGTCTTGTAGCTGCTGAGCCCCTTGCAGGATTGAGCCCTCAAGGTAGCTGTGTGCTCTTCCTTAGATCAATAGAACAAAAACTTTGTTAAACCAGATCTGAACTTTTCTTCTCTCATTAGGGTTTAAGGAAGCTGGGATAGCAACTCTCTGACTAGTTACAGAGTATAGCCTGTTTGTGTGTGTGTTTAAAAACGGTGAAATTCTCTTTCTTGCAAAATACACATGAGGTACTGAGATACAAAACCAAGGGCTCTCCACAATGGATGAATATATCTTAGCAACAAGGGTGGGAGTGGTGGGAAAGGAAAAGGAGAATACAAGTATCTGGCAATTAACTTCCTAGTCACAGATGTGAAGTTGATAAAAGTGATAAAAGCTTTACTGCATTGCCAACACTCTTCCTTCTTCTCTGAGCTGCATACCATGCTGCTCGTAGGAGCAAAAGCTACACAGCTCATACCCGGAGAGTGGTGGAGGAGTCCTGTTATCTACTCCCACCAGGAAAATCCAGTGGTTCCCCAGTGTCCCAGCCTCTGTTGTATGTGGTGGGGAGCACCAAGCGCACAACCTGGCCCAAGGCAGCAGAGCCGTGGTAACCACAGCGTTGTCAGAGGCTCACTGCAGACTCCAGGGCAGTCCCCCACCAGCAGAGTCCCAGTGAGATGGCTGAGGTCTGTCATGGCACCCTGTAGCAGTGGAAAGCCACGGGCTCGTCTTGCCCTGATCAGGTGGATGCCAGTTTCTGCACTGGGCTCCATGGAGCCAAAAGCTGTTTTCCCTCATGACACAGATACAATCAAACTGTGTGTGCTGTCTGTAGGACTGAGAGTGTGGATACAGTATGGAGACAGGAGGAAAGCAACCTCCTGTAACTAAGATGAGTGAATATGACTGTCAGTCTCCCCCCACACAGTAACACGGATGTGGTTTCATGGACTTCTAAGGGACCCGTTACGTTTGCATTAAGGCAATTTAAACGGCAAGCTGACAGTCTGGCGTTGATGTTACTGTAACAGTAGATTCACCAGCTTTCAGCTGGAGTGTGCTGAGTGCAGGGAGCTGTCGTCATCCCCATTCCCCATACCTAGTCATGACCACTTGAATTTTTTTGCTAAGTAGCACTTGCCTCGACAAAGGCTTCACTGTTCAGTCCTGATTTTTGCTGGGCCAGTTCTTGTCCATGTTATTGTGATGTGCATTGGAGCAAGTGTGTGTGTATAGCTGTGCATGTAAAGAAACAGTGTGAAAAAGTGTGTGAGCAGGAGGACAGTGTTTAACCAAAACAGCCTATGAACTTTGCCTCCTTGTCAGAAGATGTAATGCCACTGAAACCTGAATTACATTCAGAAATACTGATTTTAGGATGTAACTTTAAGTGGGATTTGGCCCACAACACTTTAAGGTTGGTATCTGTCCTGGTCTGTGACTCTTTTATTTCTAGCACTTGTGCACGTGTTGATGAGTACCGTAACAATTGATTCAGATCCACCACAATCAGTAGTGTTACAATTAAGCTTGTGCATAAATCCTTGCAGGGTCAGAGTGTCTACTTGTTTGTTATCCCAAGTGCAATACTTCTGTGTCACCCATTTGTCACATAATGGTAACGCTTCTTAGTTGAACTCATGCTCTTCTCTCCACAGTGCAATGTGTGTTCAGCAGAGCCTGCTCTAGCCTAAGAATTGACAAAGTCAAGACAATCAAGATGACAAACGAACCGATTAAAGAGATCCTGGCCACTCCAAAGCATCCTGATTTTGTAACCACGGAGAAGAGTAATAACAATGACTGTGTGATAACCACCATCCCTCTGGTCAGTGAATGCCAGCTGACTGCAGCAACAGGGGGAGCTGAACTCTCCTGTTACCGCTGTACCATTCCCTTCGGCGTGGTTATCCTCATAGCTGGCATTGTGGTTACTGCTGTGGCATACAGCTTCAATTCCCATGGATCAATCATCTCTGTGTTTGGATTAGTCCTCTTGTCATCAGGACTCCTTTTGCTGGCTTCTAGTGCAGTGTGCTGGAAAATTAGGCAGCAAAACAAGAAAGCAAAGAGGCGGGAGAGCCAGACAGCGCTTGTGGCAAATCAGCGAACCTTGTTTGGTTAAAGACAACAAAGAGGAGGCTGGACGGAAGACAGAACCTTTGTAAGTCAACTTGACTGTTTATCAGTAGGAGAGATTGCAAGTTTTAATTTAACTTTGGAAATGAACTGAAATGAAAATGGAATGGATTAAGAAAGACGCTTAAGAACTCTGCAAGTGCTCTTAATATTTTTCCTACTGCAGGCTTGGTAGTGATTCTTTCCAAGACGGAGGAAAAAACACTTTTCCTTCACAGAGAACAGTATCGTCATAACTGCAGTCATCATAACTGCATTCTCCAACATGCTGATCATGTTGGAAAGGGAACTTGTGGGAACTAAGAAAATAATTCGAACTGACTTGAAATGCCAGAGATCTCCTTAAAATACACACTGTGACATTTGACTAAGGGAGAAGTCATAGCATTTGAAGTGACTACAAGCTAATGGCCAGATTGCCTGTGACTTAAACTGTAGCTGAAAAACAAAACAAAAGCAATAACAACCAAACACACTGCAGATTGCTCAATAAGCTGATTCTTACATTTTATGTAACTTTCCCTGCCCAATATCTGTGGTACTTTCCCCCTTTTTTTTAAACCAACTAATATTAATTTTGTTTTACTATTGAATAGAAATAGGTAGAAATGTATAATTATATTGTCTAACCTAAATAATGAGGTATGATTATAGCTTAAAACATGAGACTTTTTTTGTAAATTAATGTGGTCAGGTTTAGCACTTTTGATAATTTGCTATAAAATTAAAAAGTAAATGTCATTAAAATAATATTCAGTGCTGCTAGACCTCTAGAATTTTTTATTGCTATTAAGATAGCTTGTTTCTTCAACTTTGACTGCCTTATAATTCTATTTGTGTAGAACAACACCTGTGACAATAACTGTGAACATACCTACTGCTGATCCCCCAAAAATCTCTGTAGACTATGCATTTTGGTTTGATAGCCCATCTTGCAGCTTGATTAACAACTCAGTTATTGAAAAATCATAATGGTCAGTTCCACAGACACTTACTGGCATAGTCAGTTTTAGACACAACTATTAATAATTATGTCTGGAAGCAAAGTCTTCTGTGTAGTAAGTGTTTGCTGCATGAGTTTTGGGATCACAAATCTGTATGAAAACCAGGTGCCAGGTGTCCTCTGTGTGTGTCTGAGATGTTTCATTCTGTAACTCTTGTGTTCCAGAGGTCTTCCAGCTTTTCTTGAGTAATTGAGGATCTGGTCCCAAATGGAAGCAAACCAGCACGTTATTTCTTTATCTATATCTTGAAGGACAAGTGGTGCTGAGCCAAGTCACAGATTTCCACCCCAGAATGTATGAGGGTGTCAGAAGGCAGAGGGGCTGCATAACTCCTCTTTCTTTTTTTTCTTCCTTTCTCTCTCTTTTTTTTTTTCCTTTCCCCTCTTACTTTCTCCAGACTCAAAAGTGCTGGATGTGATTTTTGCTTTCCACTGCCACAGCGAGTGAGGCCTGTGCTAGCGTGCCTCCTCTTTGCCCTCCGGAGCCTCTGACATGTGAGAGGGCTGTGGTGATGCCACTGCAGAGCACACCTGCCAAACAGGTGCCGCAGGGAATAGTCTTCTGCAGGTCATCCCAGAGCCTCACACTTCTCATGCTGACATCATCCAGGCGTTCTGGATTAGGTGCCACCTTTTCCTCTGCTCTCCATGATTTAAGCTTGTTACATCCACAACTTATCCCCGGATTTGCAAAGTGCACTTTGTGTTTTAAATAGAGTAATCTATATGTATGGGAGGGGATGTTTGGAGTCAGTATTTGCGTTGCCACACTCCATGGTTACCAGACGCTATAATAAAATCCCTTGCATCAGAGGAAAGCTGACAACACATTTTAGCACTTCCATAGCCCTACTTAATCATGGCAGGAAGCTTTCCTGCTGCTAGGAGAACATGTTGCGTCACCAGAACATCTGACACCGGTGTCTAATGTCAATCACTTTGCTTAAGGTCATTAAAAATATTAGGGTGTCCCCTTACGATGTACAGGTTTTGCATGAGTGACAATTCATGGGAAACGCATAGCATGATAAATAATGGAACAGGTGGACTAAAGTGGTGTCTTTCCTGTTTAAAATGAGAAAAGTGATTGACATTAACAAAGCTGGATAAGCTAAATAAGGCTGTTTATTCCCGCCCCCTCCCTGGGAGCACAATAGTTTTTCTAACTCCTTCTCCCCCCTCCCCATTTCTTTTTCCGCAGCAGAATTTTGCAAGCTGCGGAGGAGAGAATTGCAGGGGCTGCAGAGATGCAGTGATTTCCACTACACACGTGTAACAGCTCAGCCCCATGATTCCCAGGCTGAGCCCAGTGCAGAAGCAGCCTGTTGCCCTCTTGAGAAGTCTTTTCCATACATGGGTCCACCCTTTGTGTACAGGCAAACTTGCATGCAGCATGTGGAAAGAAAGTAGAGGTGCAAGGTGAGGCTCTGCTCCAAGTCAAAAGAAAAGGACAAACTGAGTGGAATGGAGGCAGTGGGGGTTTGGGAGCAGTTTTTTCAAGAAGGGTAAATAAGACTGGGTAAGAGTTGCTCTGCTACTACTAGAGATATTTCCTTTCCCTTATCTCTTTCTCTTTTGTATTTGCACTGCATATACAAGGACAGAGCAGAGTGCCTGCACCACCCTCTGTCTTGCTGATTGTGGGGCATCTAGGCACTAAGAAGCATGTAAGCAGTGACAGACAGCACTGCAATGACCCTAGGCATGATCCCCTAGCATAGCAAGGCTTCAGATACACCATAGTGTCCCATAATACTGGCTAACGGACAGGCTGAGCGGCCTCTGCCATATCACACACTGCTGAGCTCAGTAGCATCAGCTGAATCCTGGTGAGACAAGGTACATGCACAAGCATCTTCATATCAAGCAGCGATAAAAGGCTGTACAGGAATTCACTCATTTGTCCTTTATTCAGAGAAGCAAAGTGGTAACTTAATGGGGAAGAATCCCAGCACCTGGCCCTGGTGCCCTGCAGGAGCGAGGCAGAGGTTGTGAACAGTTTAGTCAGAGACCTCATGCTGTTGAAGATCTTTTCACGTTTTATCACTAAATTGTCACGTGGCCTTAGAACCTGGCACAGACTTTTCCACCATGATTTATGTGCATTGATTCTGGGACAATCTGAAGTAGTAGTGGCATCTTTTCTGAGTGACCAATGATGACATCCAGCACAAGTCTCATAGTCTGTATTTTTTCTTCCTGCAAATATACATATTACAGACTTTAATTACTATCCTTTCTCTCCCTGCACTCCTTGTCCTGGTTCCCACACAATACATTCTTTTTAGCCCTTAAAAAACAATCATTATGGGAGAGGTGCTATGCGAGTACAGTGTGGCAGGCTTAACAAATTCATTTTTCCAGAAACTGGTCATATTGTTAGATCAGAAATGGTTTTTACCAGGGCAGATTTTGAATGCTTTTACAAAGGTCAACGCTCTCAAACTGGTCAGCTACAAACAGCAAAATTTCTGCTTAAGGTTTTGAACCCCATGACCTAATCTGGATTGATTTGGGGCTTCATGCCTGGATGCTGGGTCAGGCAATCCACCAAGTCTTTGATACAAAGTGATTTGGAACTCCACGATTGCTGTTTGGTGTTTCTCTTGGGAACCTGAGAGACAAAAGTCAGCCTGGAGGATGCAACCCTGTGGACATCACAATGACTTTCCAGTTCAGAAACACCTTCCCTTCTGATGTGAAAAGGCTTTGAATGCGACAAATGGTATTTCGGTTCTGGGAGAGGTTGGGTGGGAGCTGATGCAAATTTTATTGTCCAATTGCTTGTCTCTCCCTTCCTGAAAGCTCTGGCAGCAATGCACAAGCAAAATTGCCCTCGCAAGGATAGAAAATTATCTAATAGGGGAATTGCGCTGGTGCACCGGGCAAATGTTACGGGGATCTTAAATAATAATTTCAAAACCTAAGCACAGGAAATTGTGTCTGTAACTACACCCTGTATTGCTATTGTACACAAAGCCAGTTACAGCCTGGGACAGTATTTTAAAATAATAATCAGTTTGGTATGACAATGCTTAGTATTTGTTCAAGTCAAAACTCCCAATTTACGATTCCCCAGTCACTTAACATGTCAGGTTTTGTACGTGACTGTGGTTCTAATACCATAATTTGCCAGGTCTAAAAAAAAAAAAAAAAGACCAAGAGAAAAGTTTGTTTCATGGTCTTATGTCAAGAATTAAGTTTCTCTGCCCTGGACACTTGGGAAAGTTCCTGTTACTGAACAACGAATGTACAATGTTACCAGAGCTCTACAGAACAGGAACCAGACTTAGAGTATGGAACGAAGAAAGGCCTGAGAATCTCATCAGCATCTGGAAGGGTCCGGCCAGGAACAGGCCTTCTGGAATACCCCATATTCTTGCCTCAGCTTTGCTTATCCAGAGTTGAAGTCCAGGGCTACCAATCCTTTATTATCTGAGGTGGAGGTTGTTGCATACTATTAACAGGTTTCAACTAATTTATTTTTATAATGGTCTCCAAAATAAGAAGGGCAGAACAATATTGGCAGCCATAATTTTTCATATATATTTCCAATACCTCTGATGCCTTTAGATTCTAGGACATTTTACCTATATCAGTATAAATCATTGTCAATTAAAAAGGGTTTTTATACATGAAAGTACATTAACATATCAAGAACTGCAGTATATGATGTGAAAAATTGTATAAATCCTGGCAAAACTCTATATGTAGACTAAATCTTACAGGCTAAACCATATGGGAGAACAATGGTCTTAAACTGCAGAATCAACTTGAATTTTTGGCTTTTATTCAGGTTGTTGATGTCACTATTAACATGACAGAGGACCTAATCCTTCCTCTTGTGAGCAGCCAGTTGGAGTCCTATTGTCCTAACTCATACATCCAAAAATTAGCATTTGTGGCAAACATGGCATTTTTGAAAAACCCTTTTTTTTGATCTATTGCTTTCACTTCTTAACTCTTCTGTGATTTCTAGAGTAAGAGAAAAACTATTAAACTTTAAAAACAGAAAGAAAAAGAAGAAAGAAAGAACACACAACAGCAGATGTTGAACACTGCATAAAGTCATGAAGGGGTAGTAGAGCTTTACACAAGTGCCTTGTTGAAAGACAGAGACTTTAAAAAATATATAAGTCTTGTTTTTGTTACGTCCTTGGCTGTACCCTCAGTTTTGTTCTTATAAAATGCCTGACGTCCCCAGGTTAACATCAGTCTTAGCTCTCACTTCATATTTATTCTACTTTTCTGTTTTCCAGAAACCAGTTAGCTCAGCAAAAAGCAGGGATTTAATTTCTTACCATCTTTTGCAATCTGACTGAAATTACATGGCCATTTGGGATTTGCAGGGGCAGTGCCCCCGTGGTTTTGTAAGTTATAAGGCATTCAGCTACAGTCTGCTGCTGAAGAGGTAGTCACTATATAGAGGTAAAGATTTCTGGAGCAGCAAGAGATGTCAGTGAATAACATATTTAATTTAAAAAAAAAAAAAAAAGTAAATAATAACACCAGAGCAGCCCTTCACCACCTCTTCTCAGCCACATTCCCTTTCAATCTGAAGGCCCAAGTTTGTGAATAGAGTTAACAGCTTTCCTGGAAAACTGGCCCATGACATTATTTCCTTGTGAACTCCATCCACCTGTCATGTTAGGGCTTGGTGCAATGCCAGCACTGGCAGGAAATAATAGGCAGCAGGATGCTGGTGTGTGTCGATGGCCCTGACCCTCCCATTCCTGAACATGAATAAGCTTCAAGCTCACAAGGCGTCACAGGAGCGCGGCTTCTGGGCCCACAGAAACGCATGGGTGGGATGCACAGCCACTAAAATAACATCCAGCCAGCCCAGCCGCAGCAACAGAGCTGCATGGGAAGAGATGGTGTCACATTCTTGCTGCCTGCTGCTCTTTGTTCTTTTGCCCACACTCTTGCTGCGCTGTGGATAGTACAATGGCTGCTTAACAAAGAAAAAAAGTACAAAGTATGCCTGTATGTGATTAGCTGAGATTCCCCAACAGAACACAAAAGCTCCATTGAACAACTTTCACCACCTCTCATGAGAAATGCATTGTCGAGGGAACATGAGGTTGAAGTGGTTGGCAGCTAACTTTTTCCTGATACTGCATCGTTGTTCCTGGAAAAGTTAGTTCAATTCAGTATTTAGCAGGATACATTCTTGGGAGATTAAATGCTGAGTTAGGGGACCCCAAATCATCCCTTAAATGAGACTTGAGTTCAGTTGGTGACATGGTGCAAACTGAAGTGTGCATTCTCCAAGACTACCCCAGCAGCCCCTTGTTGGCATCCCCAGATCCTTCACAGACATTGAGAAGAGTGCAGAGAGGAGGATAGGAAGACTTCTTATTCCCACTTTTGCCTCTGCTAGACCACATGGGACAAGATCTGTTTACGTTCTCATATGGTAATTCTTCTCTGAGGTACTCAGAGTATTAATCTGGAATATTAATCCTCTTGCTCCTCATCTCAAAGCTGTAGGAGATAGCTATGCTGTCCTGAAGGACATCTAATTTTTAAACTCAAAGTCACTAGTCTAATTTTTAATATGTTGCGGTGTTCTGCATTGGTAAAAAAAGATAAAAGACCATATACATACACACACATATGCTTCTTTAACTATATATAGGGGCAAATAGCCTGAGATATGTATACTTCTAGTGCTTGCAGCATAAAAATGCACTCCCTCAAAGGAAGCTTCTTCCCAGGACTGATGGCTGAGAGCCACAATAATTGCTGGAAGGGCTGGGCATGTTGGGGCTGCAGCTGAAATGAAAGTTTGTTTGCAAGCCAGTGCTCACCACCTCCTCACTCCCTTTGCAGTCTGATCTCACAAGCTAGCTCTGGCTTCTTGTGGTGCGATGTCTGCTCCTCTGAGTCAAGTCATGATAATTTTTCCTCATCTTCCATGTAGTGGAAGTTCTGAAATCCCACTGTACTTCACATCACATAACTCAAGAGCTCCTCAGTAGAATGCTGGAGTCAGATACACAGTCAGTGTGAATAGGTTTAGTCCCCTGGAATCAATGGGGTGTAATGTATGACCATCTATGTTGCCACTTCTGTTTTGTTTTTGGCTAGACAGAGGTAAAGGAAACGTCATTCTTTGCCTACCAACTGATGGTGCTTCAAAGAATGATCTCTACTGTCACACAAGCAAAGGGCTTTTCAGCCATCACTCTGGCTTGTAAAACAAATTTGTAAAGGAACATCCTGATCTCTTAGCCATTTCCATAGAAATAGTTTTCATAAGAAAGTCCAGTGACTGGATCAATTGTTGCCTGATGTATCACTTGTACAAAAGTGGTACAGCCTAAGTTTAATGAAATCCAGGCTTGAAGCAAACCATCCTGTCACCCCTTTTTGCCCAGCTGCTGAAGTGAATAATGTCATGCCTGTGCAAAGATCAGAAAGATGGTCAAGTTATTGCTAATGTTACAGCTTTTGCAAGGTAAGTGATTAAGTGTAATAGGACAAACACCTTCATTTGCCTTTTAATTTTTTTTTAAAAATACCCAACAACCTAGAAAAGAAGCTTTCCTTCCCTTGGCAAAATATTTCAGTTCCTCTATGTCAGCAGCTGGGATATGCCAGGTATTGTAGCCTCAATTGCCACCATGTCCAAGTATTGTGAAAGATGTAAATCATCAGTGTTGGGCACAGCGTTCACATCACATTCATTGAGTTGGCCAAGTTCTGCCCTACTGTGTGCTGACATCAGTGGGGCTAAGATGACTTATCTGAGCAGCCACCTCTTCTTCACTGTAGCCTGGGCTGCTTCATCATGCCAGGCAGGACTAGAAGGACTTATCTCCAGACACAGAAAAGTGCAGTTGGACTGTAAAGTGACCAGAAGTGAAAGCATCAAGTCTGGCGCTCAGGACAGGATAAAAAAAAATCAGAGAGAATCCAGGTGCACATGTGTGATTTCCTCATACTGATGTTAAAGCAGAGGTAAGTACTCCAGAGAAGGACTGAAGCACATTGGCAACCAGCTTGGAAGACTTTCACCATTGCTGCTCATGATGTATCTGTTCCCTGGCTAGATAAAAGGCTTTGTTTGGCTTTGTATAAAGCAGATGACAGGAGATCTGGGCTCCACACAGGCTGTTGCCAGACACCCTGGAGCACCTGATGAATCACAGCGTGCTGTTGCTAATGCACTTCTGGTGGTGGCTTTTTGGGACCTCAGGGTCATTAGATCATTTCCCATGGGCCACCAACCCAGATCGGATGGTATCAACTTTCATTCTGGTCTTTGGTCAAAATGGTCAATAAAAAACTTTCCCCTGGTGGTTGTAAAACCATTTGTGCTTCTGTTGAAGAATTACTACTCAATCATCTTGGTAAGACAACAAGCTCTTTCCAGTCAGACCTACGAAATTTAAAACTGGTACCGGCACTGGCCATTACTAAACACAACTGCACAGGAATTGGCAGATGACATTCCCCTGCCCAGCAAGTCACGTTCTCCAACTGACCTGGATCTCAGCACTTTTCCAAATCTTTGCTGTGTTTTTACAGGACTCAGATCTCTTAATCCATTAACTTTATGTGTATTTTCTGTTAGCTTCACACTGAGATAGAGTGACCAGTAAGACAACCGATGGCTATGCATGACAGAGCAGGGTGCTAAAGGGGAACTGGGGGGAACTGGGATATACATGGCTCCATTTCCCATTGCACAGGTGAGCAACAGCTGCCTGCTGCTGCGGAGCCAACTGTTGTGTGTGGGTCCTGTAGTTCTGATTGTCTCCTGTCTCCAGTAAGGGCTCGGCGCAGAGTCCTGGTGACATCGCTGTGCCAAACCAGCACCTGGGACCCAATCCCCCAAGGCACCAGGAAGGTCCCTCCTTGCACAGCAGGGACACAAATTTGGGATATTTCTGAGCGCCATCTACTGGAATTTTGTTTTCTCATTGTTTGCACACCAAGTGTACTGCTTATATATTAATACATATATCATACCCTGTCTTAAGAGGTATGAAGGATTTCAAATTGAGGAGAAGAATGAGAAAGTAAGACTGCCACACCGTGCTGCTCCCATGGCTGATAGACATCCCTGCAGTGTCACAACAAGCACTTCAGTTTTCATATTTCTGATATTCTTTAATTTCCTGGGGTGAAAGATTTACAAATGCTAGTGTTACAGCTGGTCAGAAGCTCCCAAGTGAATAGTCTTCCACTGGAAGATGATGGTCTGATTAGCTCAAAGCATTTCATAGAAATGTGAAAATTTAGTAACTTTTTGTTGTTGTTGTTCATTTTTACAGAAAATTGTAATAATTGTATTAAGACATTTAGTTTTCAACTGCATTGCTTTTAAAAAATCAAAAAGAAAGATGACATGAAACATTTTTATCTTGCTGAAGTGAAATATTATACACGTATATGAAAGCTCTATACCAAAATCCATGCATAGATAAACTCCTGAGACTGAGATTTGCATCCCGATTTGGAAAGATAACAAAATGAGAACAATCCTAGAATTTTTTATCAATTGAAATTCCAGACTGCAAAGAGGTCTGATCTCTGAATTTTTATTTCTCTATTCTATGTTGTTTTGAGAGAAAATAACCTGACTTGGGAATTTCTTTCTCTCCATTTCTGTCCGTGCACACACTGCTGATACCTTGCTAAACCCTAATTCTGCCGACGTACTCAGTTCAGCAAAGCAGACTGTTGGCAGTTTCAGTTTCCTGTAGCAGAGGCAAACCTTTTGTACTTTTTCCCTTTGAGCAATTTTCTTTTTCCCAGTGTTAGAAGTGTGTGAGGTCTTTCCAGCTGGGAAATGCACGTTGCAGGCAGCGAGGCCAAGTGTACAAAGAGAAAGGAGTCTCAGTTCAAATTACAACACTGACATCTGGCATATAGATTTGATGTCTCTGTCACCTCCTTTGCTGGACAATGCTCTTGTCCCCAGAGTGAAGTCTTTGTTAAACACTGGAACTCTGCAAATGTGACTGGCATCAGCTCTGCAGAGTGCTTCAGGAGAGTTCTCGTTTGCACAGATCTGTCATTTTAAAGAAGTAAACTCTTCCCCTCGGTTCTCCCTCGCATCATGCCCTGAACATCAGATATTTGGCAAGCCAGCCCCTGTTGCAGAGAGCTTCAGAGTTGTCTGAACACAGGACAGAAGACATCAAGTTGGGCTGAAGAACTGTTTGGAGTGAATGAGTCAGAGAAATATTTGGGAGGGAAGTAGTAGTCAGAGCTTTCTCTCCAAATAACTGTTACAAAAACCATGCAGTTTTTACGAGGAGTTAGAGGGCTCTTGTTCAGACTCGGGCACTATTAGCTCTTGACGTTGACACACCATCTGTGGGGGATGACTGCTATTTCCATCTCACTCAGCCACTCATTTTAGCTGCTTTGGGATGTGCGAGCTGTGCAGAGGGATCATTTGATCACAGGGAAAAGTCTGAGAAGGAGCCATGTGAAGAATATCCTGCAAAGTCACTCTTCACTTTCTTTCTAGCTTAAAAGTGGTAGTAGGAGGGTTGTTATGTGGGTATGATGGTGCTTGGGGATTTATATTTAATTTCTAGAGCTTCCCTGGAATGAGGTCCATCCAGTCTCTATGGTGTGTATGGAACACACCACCAATGATGCTTTTTGATCTGTCTTGCTGGTGAGACTGCAAGTTCCCTGGAGCAGAGCTGTCTCTACCTGTGGAGGTGTTCAGGGCACAGCAGAGCAGAAAGCAGTCACCTCCAATGGTCCAATGCCCATGCAGCTCCAGCAGACCAGTGAGGTGTTCAGGAGGCCAGTCGCTCAAAAGCCTCCGGAGAACAAGTATTACAGGCAGGAGAGGAGAAAAAAAATCCTCATTTCCATCAGAGAGAGATGCTGTGTGCCAGTTGTTGATAGGGGTGAGGTGGGCAGAGCCATTCCGCATCCCCGGAACATCACAGGGGCAGAAGGAGCAACAGCGTAAATTGTATTAAATGGTCTGATTAGACTTTTTTTTTTCAGCAAAATTTAAATCCATCTTGAAACAAATTTTGCCTTGGGCTAGTGCAGCAGTTCAGCTGAACATAAAAAATGCTATTGAAGCAATTTTTGGCATGGAAGAGATGAAGTACTGTGAAGTCAGAACCAAAAGCTTGCAGTTCAGCAACATGTGTAGCATGAAATTACATTCCTGAACATGTGAATTCTATCATGGTCAGAACTCATGGCCATCTGACAACTGCCTTGGGAAGTTTTGTATTAAAGTCTTGTCAAGCATAACAAGTGTCCTAAAGTGATGATGGAATGACTGATTAGAGAGGAGCCTGTAGCATAGCTGGCAGCTGCTAATGAATGGCCTTGAACTGCAGAGAAACACTCCAGGCTCCTAATGGAGGAAGAATGTATTTTAAAACATTAGCTCATTTTAGAGGATTTTTGAGTCTGTTCGTAAACGAACATGTACATCCACAAAGGGTCTCTCCATGTGCTCAATGAGCGTACCTACATGCTAGCAAGGGAGAAAAGAAAAAGCTACATTGTTTTTTGAATGGAGACCTTGATAGTGGGCTCGAGAAGAGAATTCAGCTCCTGTCGTCATCTTCTCTAAGTTTACTGTTACTTGTAGAGAATGGAAAGTTGGTTCTCTACTTTTTAATAGGATCTTTTTTAATACTGGCATGTTTTCATCACCTTATTTGATATATGAAGCATAAATAGGCAACTTTCTCATGCAGGGACTGTGTTTATATAACACAGTCTTATCATATGATGTTGAAACATTTTGATAGTGTTTGCCAAATATAAGCTTGTGGCTCAGGTTTCTGGATATATTTAAAAATTTTCCAAGATGGGCTCATTAGACACACCTCCCATTAGACACTTGCTCCTAATAGACAAAATTAATTCTGATTTTATTTTCTCAAAGGTTTTTTCAGACTTTATTTGCTTTGTTTTTTGTTTTTCACATCTATTCAATTAAATGATATATTATCCTTGTGCATATAAACAGTCATCCTGCTCTGCCTTACTCATTTCTTCACTAAAGTAGATGATCTGAAAATATTAATTCTCCAAGTTTAGAAATGTGCCCTGAGCAACACGCCTATAAAAATATACAATACAAAGAAACTGCAGCGTTTCCTTTATTCTGAATCCACCAGATGATATCTTTGTCTCACTGGTAATAATAACACAGCTTTCAGATTTCCATAAAACCAAGATTGTACCCACAGCTGTCTGTCTGTTGTCAACTACTTTTTCATTATGAAAGGAGTTTCATCTTCATGACAGTTTTATGGAACTGAGGAAAGAAATTTATACCATTCTCTAAATCAAAGTAGAAAACCATTTCTCTCAACCAAATTTGAGGAACTCCTTGGTAACAGATGCCTCTGGCAGAGTCACCTGGACCCAGGTCCAGAATCCAGTAGTATGTCTTTCCATGCTTTCCATGAATTTTATCCAAAGTGCATAAAGAAAGTTCACTTGCTACAAGCATGAAACTGCATTAGAATGCATTAAACCAATTCAGCAGCAGGGAATTTAAGTTTCAGGGGTTTTTTTCTCATAGTGGAAGTCTTTTGGTTTGGGGCCATCAATCAAGCAACCAAAAAATCCAGCAGAGCCACAGTCTAATTACAGTCTAATCACATTGCAGTGAAACTGCAAAGTAATCACAGTTGTAATTGCTACACAAAAGGTTGCTGGTAGCCGTCAATCTTTCTATCACCAACAGGAAAGTCAACTTCCACACTGTTTACAAGCCTCACTTAGGGAACCTTGGGCCTAAATCCTAAACAAACTTCCTCTGCAATAATTGGTAACATAATAGCACAACGTGGAGACTTTGTCACTAGAAGTCCATTATTCTTTAAATTGCCATATCACAAAGCCAGCTCACTCCTCTTCAACACTCATTTTATTTGTTCAGATGCCAGAGGTTCTTGGTAGTATCACAATGAGCAAAGAAAACAGCCTTTCCAAAAACTAGTAGTATTGACTACATCCAAAGAACAGTAATTAATATCAAATCCCTTTAATCCCTGGTCTACGTATTTTATTCAGAAGTCATTGAATACATTTGTTCAGATAAAAGTCACTGTGAGGACTGTGCTTCAGGATTACTTTCTGCTGTTGTTGCAAATTCAGCAAAGAATACAGAGATGCTTAAGGTTAAACTAGGGTTCTAATGCTGTGCTGAGCCAAGGCTGAGCTAATGCATGTAACTCCTGAACCAAACACTGTTCGACTTCTTGAACCTCTGCCCTTCAGTGATATCTCAACTGGTCAAGCAGAAAGGTGAAACAAGATGTCTCTGAAACCACACATTATGGTTCGTACAGTGAAGGTTTCACAACTCCTGGTCACTAGGGTGTATTTTCCCCATAGGCCAGGAAGGGAATTTGCATACAATGAGAATATTTTTTCTAAGTTGAAACAAAACACAGTCTTATTTCATGTCTTTCAAGGAAGGTTTGGAGGATAGCCATATACATTTTGAAATCTCTGGACAAGAAATAAACAGATTTTGCAAGATGAGGGGTTTTTTACAATAAAGGGAGGGAATGGATCTCTTGTTCATTTTGGATCCCAGGAGTAATATTTTATTACTGTCCTCCCAAAACAAAAGTAGAACAAATTGATTGATTTAAGTTCCTTATTCAGGAACATTCCAATAACATCACACCTTATGCTTTGGCTTCTGTAATAGCTTTTTCCTGAGCTCTTGACAGCAGGGTTCTGACTTTTGCTGAGTTAACAGCATGTTCTCCAGAGTAATGATTCTAAAGGCAGTAAGGAAACTGTAAAATGGAACCTGGATACAAGATACAACATGCTTGAGACCTCAGATAGACTGCTGTATATTTTACATGGTCAGTCTTAGACTTCATGTTTAAGGTTAAGGAAGCAACACCCATTGTGTCCATTGTAAAGGTCCTTCTACATTTCTCCATGAAACAAATTCTCTTGGGGTTTATATACATACCTGTGTGTGAATGTGTATGTGTATATATGTGTGGGGGTGTGTGTGTGTGTGTATATATATATATGTATATATATATAAAACCAAACCTTTAATATTCTCCCTTCAAGAAATGATATAATCTTTAAAAGTAGTTTTATAATCAGAAGCATCACTTTCTTTGCACTTTAAAGCTACCAGTTGATTAACTGAATTGTTTACATCTGCCAGTGATCTTAATTGGTTTCTAATGAACCAGAATGCATTATAAATGTAATTGCAAGTCAGCCTGAACTTCTAGTCAACTGAAGGCTCTTGCTGATCTCAGTAGGATATGCAGGTTTGTAAGACTGTGATACCTTTTATTTTGGTAGGGGGTTTTTTTGTCTGAAAAAGCTGCTTTTATAATTGTTTAGTATACTGTAAAAATATGGGTTTAATTACAAATTAAGATGGTAAGCCACTAAAATAAAGGTGGGTTGTCTGCATGGCCTAGTGTCTGTATTGAGCTTGCATGTCAATAGATTTAGAAGGGTGCCACGGAGTATCTTGTTCCTTGGCCTAAGCAGTTATCATTTTGGTGGTATTTATTAAGCCTTGGCTTTTTGAGATTGATTTCTAGTTCAATTATCTGCTGAAGCATAATAAATTTTATTAGAAAATGTATTTTCCCTAAAATATGACGTTTTCTTTTATAAAGATAGGCATACAGGGTAGTTAGCTTTGATGCTAAGTAAGTTTTCCTGTGGGATCCCTAGTTACACAGCAGGATTGAGTTTTGTTGTTTGAGTATCAGAATGCCCAAATTCTGTTTTTTCATGGTGAATTGGTACCTATAACGCACTGTGTTCTGAGCTGATGAAGCCAATATGATACTTCTAAAATCTCCAAATTATTCTGTATCTTTAAAGTGTTCTGGGCAGGATTACATCCTCCACAGCAGTATACCTATATGTGGGAAAGAGAAATGTAACTAATTCCCCTGCTGACCTTTATCTTATTGTCTCTGTTTAAAACAGGAAAAGCATACCCATTGGCTCAGCTAATACCTTAAATAACTAAAAGACACCCTGCTATTCCCAATTCCTGACTACTTCCTTGTTTATTTCCCTCCTGGGTAGCAGAGGCTTGCATATATATTTGTATATGTATGCAAATTTTAAATTTCAGACAGGTCCTGCCCAAGAAAAAACAATCTGGGTAGCTCTTTCAAAAGCACTGACTTCCACTGTTAGGTCTGTGGAAGAGCTGAGCCGTCTCATGCCAACCCCATAACATTCCCTGAGACGATGTCTGAGGAGGGCGATAGCTGGAGCCTGTGGTTGTTTGGGACTTCCCATATATGAGCATCCCAGCTGACTCAGACACTGCTTCCCTCTGGAAAGCTGAGTGCTCCCACACCCATGGGTGGGTGTCCTTGTCCGCCTCCCAAGAGCGTTAGGAGTCCAAGTGCCCTGAGCCAACCTAGCAGCAGTGGTTCTGCTTTTTCTCCCCTGTCTTGCTAGTCCAATTATTT
The DNA here is from genome assembly GCF_000700745.2 of Antrostomus carolinensis. Classification (NCBI taxonomy): domain Eukaryota; kingdom Metazoa; phylum Chordata; class Aves; order Caprimulgiformes; family Caprimulgidae; genus Antrostomus; species Antrostomus carolinensis. Next base: position 21,750 of record NW_010309342.1, read on the forward strand.
TGAATTTAATCTCTTACTGTGTAGGCTAAAGAAAAATGTTCTGCTTTACATAAAATAATTAGTGGTTGATGGGGTGGAGCAGAATGATGAGGGAGATACAAGCCCACCCTAGTGAGCTTCTGCCCAACCTGGGACATTAGTGTGGGCCAGCACTGTTGCAAAATCAGGTTGTTACCTGGTGCCACAATGGGAACACCCACCAAGGCCTCTGAGGTCAGACATTCAACCTTCAAGCTGTTATATGCGGAAAATATATCTGAGACTCACTACCTCAGCTCTGTTACATACTTTTATTTACCTTGCTGAGTTACTATCTATTGTAAGAAGCTTACTCTTTTGCTGCCTTTAATTTTAAGCTAGGTGATAGAAAACTTGTTCAATGTATAATTTTTTATTTTTTTTTTTTTTAGCATTTTTCTACCACTATATGCAGAACTTCATAACTTGGTTAGTAGGACTGGGTTTACATTGCTCTTGAGCAGCATTCTCAGTGTAAGGAAGCTGGAAAGCGAAGGCACTTAGTGGGGATATTGAGGGAAAACACTGCTGTTCTGGTTCTGTCTGTTTGAAGCAAGGGTGTTGAGTACCTTAATTACTTACACCTAGATACCTCCCACTTTCAAAGGTACCTTAAATACATACAAGACCTTTAGGGATTTAAAAAAGAAAGTAGATCCTTTAAACCCTCTTAGGAACCTGGTGCTGTTTTGAGCATCTGGATCCTCAGGCACTTCTGTGAAATCTGCAGTTTGACATTAGTCTGAGGGATCTAGGCGAGGTGGAAAATTGGCTGAGTCTGGGAGAGCTGAACATCCTGGTGTGTGTCTGCAGTTAACTCCAAAATGCTGAAGTCAAATGTTCTTTTATCAATTCCCAGCATGCCAAGTAGTAAATATGGTCACCTGGTCCTGCAGGAACTGAACTGGTAAGAGCCGTAGGCCAATGGATCTGGGAGTCACTCACACAACCTCTCAAATGCAAAAAGCTGAGGCAGATCCTGCCTGCAGGGTCTTGGAGCAGCATTCCCTGTGCTTCGTTAGCTACATTTGGTACACGTCCATTTGGCACTTGTCAAGATCCAGCTGTTTTCCAGGGGTGAGCAGCTGGCTGGTGAGACAGAACGACAGATACGCTATAGTAGGGTGTGCAGATGGTTCTTATTTCAAATGGAAATGTTTGGTTTTTATTTGTCAATTATGTTCCTGAGCAGATAAAAGGGCAGCTCTCTCTCTGTGTTGTTTGCAGTAAGGCTTGAGCACTGAAGAAGGGAAGGCTGAGAAGGGAATCTGCAGAGCAGAGCAGGAGGGGTGACTGGAGAGTTAGCCTTTGCCTTGGCTGATGTTTGTGGGAACTGTGCTGTGACTCTGCAGGCTGGCATTGTACCTAGGCTCATCTGCCTGAACATATGGAGAGCAATGTTGCTTCCTCTGCATGGACCGCTCCTGTGGGGAATGGTTGGGGAAGGTGAGGTGCTAAGGAAAACCAAAATTCTGCTTTTGGTCACATTTGTTCCTTCCAGATTCCTCCAGTGAACAAGGAGAACCCGAGCCCTTTGTCTTGCCCTGTCACTGCAGCCTAATATGTCCTCTCTCTTTACCCTCTTGCAAGAGTTGTCAACCATCACTTTAAAAACAAGAGGCTGCAGAGGCATTGGCCATCAGCAACCACTGAGCTCTCTGAGCTGCTGGTTCACATGGCCTCTGGGGCAGGGTCCAGGGGTGTGTTTTGGCATGTCCCATACAGTCTAGACCTCTCCCAAAGATGGTAGCCAACAATGCTTGTGGTTTGCCAGACAGACATTTGGTGGAACTGTCATTATGAAACATGTAGCTTTGGGAAAGGAACTTACTTGCAAGAGTGAGTATTCTGGAGTAAGTCAGTAGATCCAGATCAGCACAGATGTGAGGCAGGTGGGAAGAAGAATCCTTCCAGTCTTGTGTAAAATCTCAGCTCAATTTATGTTAGAAATACCAGAAGCTTGCAAAGGCATTTACAGAGATACAGTCCCTGTGTTTTAAGGGAAGGCAACAAAAATAAGTTATTGTAGAGTTAAAAATAATCTACCACCTTTATTACATGGAGGAAATGTGGCATGGGATGAAAGGAAAAGCTTTATTTGCTGTTGAAGATGTTGGATTCCATGTGGCAGACAACATCCAAAAACATTAAGTCGCTTCCAAAAAACACAGCTGCCCTGCAAGAGCTATGATTTCCATGTGACTGGGTTGTATGAGAACATCTCGGTGGCAGTCTCAGGACAGGATTGTCGTCATGAACACTGCTGAACTTTAGAGACAACTGGATTGTTTTTCTGGTAGTATTTAGTGACACTATTTTGTAATGCTAGCCTTTTGGAAAAAAATATGTTTATTAGCACATCACTGGCTTGCTTAATAAATATTCTGCTTTTAAGGCATGAGATTAAGCACATTGTTCTATTGCTCCAAAACTTTTATAGATTTGATTTATCTTAAAAGGTATATTCTACCTTAGGCTGTTGGCAAATTAAAGAAACTACTGGATGAAATCCTGGAAATGGTGTTTTGCTCAGACTCAGGTGTGTGATACTCTCCCAAGAGACCACTGCTGTAGGAGTAAAACTCTGAGTGTACTTCAGTGCTACTGAAAGTCATTAGGACTTGGCATTGACTTTACCTTCCCCAGTATGTTTTTGTAGCTGCACAGAGGAATCTCACTCTGAGGTAGAAGTCAGTATCCTCTTCCACTTGCATGCTAAATTCTGTAATCATAACGTTTATGTTTTCTATCATTTAAAACAGACCTGGTATTCAGGTTTCATTGTAGAAAAAAAAAAAAATATTTTTTTTTTCACTTCACTCTTGCAGTAAAAGAGCAGTAGGATTTATTTTTTATTATTATTATTAGACACTTGTGTTAGAACAAATTTGTCAGCCACTGCTCTGAAAGATTGATCGATGACTAAAAGAACCGAGTCCAGCTGCCTGTGAGGTCTGGGCTGTGCAAACCCCAAAAGAGCCTGAACACACTCTGCATGTGGGAGAGGAGCCTCAGCTGCCGTGCAATCACTTATGTCAGCAGACACAGGATATTCCATCACTGGGCAAATAAATATACCAAAAATGAGTAACCGAGTGAGAGAAAGCGACAGCTTTGGGAATTAAGGTGGTGAACCTGTTTGAATGTAACATACACTCAAGCAGGACTGGTATGGGCTCTTTGGTTCCAGTAATGTGTTGATTCAAGAACTGTTTGAAGAGTAAAGAATGACCACTGTGTTCTTGCAGGGATGTTGTCAGCCCAATTTTGTATGGTTTCTTAAATTGCTGACAAGTCTGTATAAACAAATTTTGCATGGCCTGATCTGGAGTTTAGAAGAGGTCATTGACTTTAATTATGGCTCAGCAGAAGTAAAAATTGAGCTAGAGGTACTTGAAAGGTGGAAAGCTTGATACTCCCAGCCTGGGTAGGTATTTGGATTTTGTGGGTGTTATTAAGCATGCAGTTCCCTCCATGCTGTTCCCACCAGATCACAGCCTACAAGGCATTTGTTTGGGCTCTGTGCACCACAATAACAACTTCCCCTGGAGTTATATATGTAGGCAGGTAGCACTGAATAGTGTTATTTTCCATAAATTTACAAAGTCATGTCATACAGTCACTGAATGACTGACTTTGAGAAGTTCACTTCTGAGGACCGTGTTTCAGAGAAGGCATTTCAGAGGCAATGTGGGATGCTCTTTGATTTTGCAATTTACGTACCAAATATAAGTGACTTAAATGTTCCAGCCTTAGACCAAAGCCATAGATAGCAGCTGTAAGCACTCTTTCAGTGAACCACGCTAGTTTTCTGATCATGTTTTATTTCTCTCCATTCTCCCTTATCCAGAACTAGGGTTTGCTAGTAAGGCCTCCAAATTATTGGGTTTATATCACTATTCAGATTTTTCCCTTCATGCAAACAGTAGGTAACTTGGGCAAAAGCCCATCCAGGATCTTGGGAATTTCCTATGGACCTCAAAGGACTCTGAAGCTAGCTTGTAGGTGAACAAAGTGTTTCAATTAGAAAGGTTATGTTACGAAAGTAATCCGTGCAGGGCAAAAACCAGACAGCTGCACACAAATCCCTGAGATGCTTCCTTCTGTTTCTTGCCTCCTCTTCAAACTGCTGAAGAACTTTCCAGCATGTGATTAGTTTCTCACAGAGAACAGCTTGTATCTTAATCTCTTTATTTTTTTATCTTTAAAACAACGCCCTCTGATTTGCCTCATCAGATCTAGAAATTGTAATGATTCAACAACAATGTGGATGCGAGCTCACTGTGCGCTTGTCCTCTGCAGGCAGCATGCTGCGTGTTCAGTAGCATGCCTTGGCTCACAAACTTTCCCAGCAGGAAGCTTATAATGAAAGGGTTATTGAGCAAGAAACAGAAAGATTTAAACTAAAGTCACTCCCGACTGAACAGCTGGCTTTGTTTTTAATTTGTGTTATCAAGAAGGGATGGGAGTAGGGGGGAGGAAGTTTTCCCTCCTTCATGTAGAGGACATCCATGACCTTCAGGTGCTTAATCACAGCATTTTACTGCTCACTTCTAACACTTCCCCATCTGTAACATCTCTGTTCTGAAAAGTAGTGAAGTGCTTTAAACTTGTGATTAATTGTGAATTTAATTGCCACCCCCTCCCCAAAAGAAGCTAACCATAACCAAAGAGAATAAGTGACTGGCCCTGGGAATGCTGAATATTGGAGCTCAGTGTTGGAGGCAGAGCTGGAGTCCAGGACACAGCACTCCTCCTTGCTTTCTTTCCTGATGAACGTATATTTTTTGGAGGCAGAATATGTGTGTCAGGACAGAGGGAAAGGGTGGGAATCTGGGGATGGAATTGTACTTGCCAGCTCTTACCATGAATTAATTGCATTTGGCTGACCCAGCAAGTATTCATTGCCTTGAGAGAATACAAACAGAATTTTGCAAGACTGAACTATCCCAGCTCCAGCTGTGATGCTTCCTACCCAAAGTACTCCAGCAAAAAAACCCATGCTCTACCCTTCATGTTTTTGAAAGCACTTTATGAAAGCACTAATGATTTTGCACTTGATAGATGCCTGTTGCCGCTGTATCCATCCCCAACTTCTCTCCTGTCTGCAGCATGTCCAGCACTGGCTGGTTGACTCCTTCACCTCCAGATGTGGCTGCATTTTAGGCAAGATCTGCAAGTGGTGTAAAGCTCATAAAAAAGTGAAGAGCTCTTTAACATGCAAGTTGCTCTGTCAGCGTTAGGTATATCATTAATGTGGCATCTCTTACCAAGTGCTGCTGCAATTCTCACATTCAAAGCACTGCCATGAATTCCTAAAAAAGAACGGTCAGCACTTCCCAAGCAAATATATTTCCACTGCTTGGGGGTCTGAAAGTGGCTGGGCAAAGGGTCAAAATCTCCAGGCAGTCTAGGAGCTACTGCCCAAACCAGCTGCCTGCCCTCCTCAGGGTGGGGAAGGGATCCTGGCTCTTCTGCCCCTTGCAGATGATGACAGCTTAGACAGAAAGAGAAAAACAAAGTAAATTTATATATTGCATTACAGCTATTGCTTCTGGGTGATAACTGTGTTTTCTTCCCTCTGTACTCTGTAATACAAGCAGCTTCAGAATGAAAAAAATAAAAATCCCACCAAAAACCCAACAGAGGTTTTTCCACAGTAGAAAAGGGAAGAAAAGGGAGAGGAAACTGATCGGGCTTCAGGCTCAGAGAAATCCTTGGTTTATCAAAAGAATAGGAGAAGGTGTTGTGCTCCTTTGGGAGTCCTCTGTACCTGTGAATTGCTTTAGGCTCAAAGCTTCCCCTGCTACTGCACTTGCATTACTGACCCTCACCTTGATGATGTAGGGTAGGGGTTTCATTTCAGTAGCTCTCAGCTGGAAACAGTAAGTATATCTCAGTCCTTCTTATAGCTGTGTGGCTTTCTGAAAACTTAGTTTGAGTGGGCATCTTCTCCCGAGGAGCAAGTACTACCTTGCTTCTCTTGTCCCCTCTTTTTGTAGGAATGGTGTTAAAGATGTACTTTCTTTGTTCAGAAAGGAGATTTTCCTTCTTTCTTTCTCTCTTGGCCTTCCACGTGATGCCCTGAACTTAGAACAACTGCATGCTTGGCTTGTAGTACCTGGTCTTCAAATCCTTAAGGCACTGGGCAGTCACATTCCTATAGGATGCAGCATTCATGCTGTGTTTTGCACCTTGAGAAGTTGGAAGAGAACTGAAAGTCAAACCCAATAAGGAAAAAGTGTCTCCCAGCTGTGCCACCCATATCTGGTATGGGACAATATGTTGGCAGCTCCTATGTCCTTGAGGACGCCTTCCACAGCTTCCTCGGAAGCAAAACAAAAATCCAGGAACCAAAACCACAACTGGGAGCAGAACTGTTCCTGGCTGCAGCAAACCTGGGCCGAGTGGGCTTCAGGAGCTTGGAGGCTTTGTAGGTGGATGGTGAAGCAGCAGTTTTGTGGTCCTCTCATCATCCAAACCAGCGCTATAGCGCTGGGCTATACATTCAGCTGGGAGAAATGCCAGTGATATCAAGCCTGGCCCCATTCATGATTACTGGTGGACAGGCAGTGCTGCACGAGGGGAACGGCCAAGGCCATGCTGTGTGTGTGACTCCTAACCCTGGTACCTGCAGGAAACCTGTGCTGCTGCCACGCTTCAGCAAAGGGGCTTTAACCTGTGATCTGGATGATTTTTGATGTCAAGATTGAAGGGTAGGTGCTCTATACCCCTGTCTCTTGAGGTCCGACAGTCTCATGGGGCAGGTATGTCCCTTCCTAGTGTCCATGCTCACATCCAGAGCCTTGAGCCTTCTTGCTTGCCTTCCCCAGCCCCTCCAGAGCCCAGACTGCTTCTAGATAATAAATAAATCTGTTTTCTTTTCCCTCGAAAGGAAAAGGGCTGAGGGCTTCCTAAAACCAATTGGGTAAATTGTTTATTGTGCAAATTTCAATAAGGGTTTTAAAAAGGAAGTGGTCTGTAAGCCCTGATAAACATTGTGTGGTAGATAGCAGTAGGAAAGGGTTGCGGTTCCATCTGAATGTATACACAGACCTGGGTGTCTCATGGGTACATGAGAACAATGAATTGTATATCATGTACTGCAAGTCTGGCTCCTGGGCTATGGACCCGCCATCTCCCAAAGCTGCTGGCACCAGTGGCTGTCAGGGATGAGGTACTGGGTTGGCAGGACCTGTCTCTGACCTGGGGCAGCAAGGACATGAGTTTTGCTCATTAGGTGATACAGTTAGTGATGTTAATTGCTGTGGCCATCTCTTCAACAGGGACAACTGCTCCTTGACAGCTCAAAAAGAGGGTGAGCACTGACTGGGCAGTAAGTCCAGGCACACACTGAGGCCCAGCGTGATACATGTGCGTTTGCTGCTCTGCTGCCTTCAGCAGGCTCTCTCCTTGCAGAGCCCTGACAGATTGGGAATCTTGGCTCACAGCTTACAAATCCTGAAGACAAGATTTTTTTGCCTGGCCAAGGACTATTTACATAATTATGTGCTTGAAGAATTGGGTTCCAAATAAAGGCATGATTTTAGCTATAAACACGCTTTATCTTTCTTCAAAGCATTAAAAACTTCCACAAAGTAATTTTCTAACTCTGTTAGCTTGAGTTAGTGTGTGTTTAGAAACTTAAAAATCAGCGGAGGAAAGATGGCTCAAGTGAAGTTACAGTAGGAAAAGTTCAATATTAAACTTAAGTATAAAATGAATATTACCTACAAAATATTATCCTCTTTTGTCTTGTTAAGAAGGATCATGGTACTTGGCCTAGTGGTTATATTCTAGGACTTGCAAATGTTTATTCCAGCAGTTGCCTTCCTACCAAAATTGTTTCTCATTAAAATGTAGGTAATCCCTTGCTATAACTGTTATCTTAAAAGCAAAACAAAAGCAAACCCCCAAACAAAGCAAAACAAAAAAAAACTAGCACTGACGTGGCCAGAGCAGAATCTCATTTGGAAGATATATGAGAACCTCATAGGATGTTGATTTGTATTGGCTCTGAAGTCCTTTATGTAATAGTTTCACTGGCATATTGAAAATTACACATCATCTGTAGCTCAGTTTTTTCCCTGTGTTGCTGAGAAATCCTTGGATACTGGTCAAGTTCTCTTGACAGATGAAGAGAAAATAGTTAGTGTGCCAAGATCATGCTGGGATAGCTCTAAATAATTAAGTGCCTGCTCCTGTAAGCCCATATGAAAGAGCTGCCCTTCACTGTGTGTGCAGCGCTACTAATCCTGGTGAAAAAATACAGACAGAAACAACTCCTGTGAGTAAAGCTGTGCAGGTGTGGGCACAGGCATTGCTTTTAGAGAAGGATGAAGGTGTGTCTGGTGCAGCTGCAGAGGGTCACGGTGTGGATCACAATGAGGTAATAGGAAGCTCTGTAGTTTCTCTTGGTCCAGATGAGAGAAGTGTTTGTTTAGGAGTGTCCTCCCCACAGCTGGGTAGCAGCAGAATCATAACACTCCCATTTTGGAGGTAGAGCTACAATTCTCCTGGGGTAGGGGTGGGAGTGTTGCAATCAAGGCTCCTGCCCTCAGCATGATAGGAGAGGTGGAGGGGAAATGATTTTCCAAGTCACTCCTAGCAGCTCTGTATTTTCATGTTAGAAAGGCAGGCTTGACAGTTCACACTGCCAAAGTGTTGGCTGGGATAGAAACTCCTCCTAGCCTGTTTTGCAGACAGGAGGTACTACGTGGCTGCACTAGCTTCTTCAGGGTACAACTTTTTCTGCTCTACAAACTTGGAGTGTTCTGAGGATGCATTTGTGCATCAAGACACTTCAGGGGAGCTCCACAAAAGCAGTTATGATCCAGGGACAGAGCAGCACACGATGGCCCAGCCGCTACTGTGCACAGTACCCAGTTAAACGTGGGTGTGAACATCCTCTTGTTCAAGGGTCAGTTGGAAAAGTTGGGAAGAGGCTTTGCTATCACTAGTGTACTAATGAAAAGAAAACAGGACCAAGGCAATGAACAGCTTATCGGGTGGCAAAGTATCCTATGGCAAAGAGTGGGTTTCCATGTGACCTCCATCCAAGTCCAGCAACGTGGCCATGAGGCAGCAAGAGAAAGGAGCAGTGAAGCACTGCCATCTCACACCCTGCTTCCTGCGCACTGGCAGGATTACATCCTAAACCCTGAAGGATGACTGCAAGCCCTGGACAACTGTTTGTTGTGGGGTTGCTACTGGAGTCTGTGGTATAAGGGAGTTTCTCAGGCATGTTGGTGAGTCATCTGATACAGGAAGAGTCTGAGACAGGAGCTACACATTGCCCCCTCACCCAGCAGCCGATTCTGGATGGTGGCTGCTATTTAAATCGACAGCAGAAGTGTCAATGTATCCATGACATGTTTTTAAAGATGGCTGAGGAGACTAGGAGCTGACAAATGATTCTTCCACTTCTCCTGGCTAATTTTGGATTAGCTGCGTTTACAGACAGGTGCTGACATGTCCACAGGTCCCAAAATTCCTCAGTGTGTCTCTTTGGGGTTTCCAACACACAAACCTGTGGAGCAGCAAGCAGTGAGCTCAGGTGCATTGGTGTTCCATCCTTTGCAGTGTATGCAAGCGTGTCACACGTCATCAGGCTTGGTTTTAAATGCCTTCTTGGTTGATCTCTTAGAAGGAATCACAGAATGGTCAGGGCTGGAAGGGACCTCTGGAGATCATCCAGTCCAACCCCCCTGCCAAAGCAGGTTCACCCAGAGCAAGTTGCACAGGATGGCATCCAGGCAGGTTTTGAATCTCTCCAGAGAAGGAGACTCCACAGCCTCCCTGGGCAGCCTGTTTCATTGCTCTGAAAGCTAAGTACCTTCCTCTCAGCTGCTCTCTTCTGCCCATGTTATTGATGTAAACTGTGGGTTTTGCTCAGTTCTGGTCTGGTGCTTTATGTAAAGGTGCCAAATATACCCTGGAGCTTGACCCAGCAGGGTATTGTGTTGGTCACAGCAGCACAGCTCGCAGCAGAGTCTGCAATGACAGAGAAATGTCCATGACAGAAAATGTCCATGAGCACAGCCTGTACACCACTGTGTCAAGCGAGTGGGAAGCTGGATGTGGTGAAATAGCTTTTACCATGACGAGGCATGTCCAGGAGGAGGGAACCTTCTAGTACAGACTCACAAGAGTCTGTCACTTCCCATCAAGCCTTTGCTGCCTGGAGCAAGGGAGCCAGCTCCCATCAGGGACTGGGACACCCAGTCAGATGACAAGTGCTTCAGCTCTGCTCAGAGGGGCTGAGGCTTTGCCCCAAGATGGAGCAGCAGCACAGCGCTGCCGAGGGACATCCAGCTGCTGCTGAGGTGTGTGTCAAGTTGCTGTATCTGGAGCCATTTCTGAGAGCATGTTTATCTCTGGGGCATTTCCAAAGAAAATACTAAAGTTTCCCCAGCTTTGTCCTGGCACAGCTTCTATGGAAAGGAAAAATGAAAAATAAACAGAATTCCTTTTTGGAGAGCTCTAGTGCAAACCACCACACTGTCCAGTGCTTCTCATGTGGCTCAGGGCTGGCAGAGACAGTCGCTTCTAGTGACAATGGGGCAGCATTTAGTGAGCAGCTGCAATTGAAGTTTGTTGGGTTTTTTTCCCCACTGCCTCTGTGCTAGTGCTTTCAGTCCCAAACTGCTTGAGGGAAAAGGCCATCAGGGCTTTTACTTGGATATCCCTGAACCTCACCTCAAAACACTGAGTGAGAATGAGCATCATCTCCCCAGGGAGACAAGCTGGAGTGACAACAGCTGATACCATTGGTTCAGAGCAGCATCAATCATAGAATCATAGAATCATAGAATC
>NW_010309343.1:0-4685 GCF_000700745.2 Antrostomus carolinensis
CAGCTGCACACATTACACAGAGGAAAGCTGGCAGTTGCAATGCACCCAGAGATGCTTTCTTACCTTAAACTCACCCAGAAAAATCCCTCTAGCACCTCTGGGTCTGCAGCATCCCCAGCTTGAAGCAGCATGCACAGAGCAGAGGGGGTTTAGGGAGCTCCCCTGCCTAGATGGAGCAGGAAGCCAACAAGAGAGCAGGGCTGGGGTGCAGGAAACACTCAGCCCAGACCCAGCCCAGTTTGAAAGCCCGGCAAGCACTAACACTAACAAACAGAAGCGTGTTTACATCCCACCTTCCTGCCAGGAGAGCAGAGAAGAGGGTTATTTGGGGCATTTCTTTTTTGGTCACTGGAGATGTCGGTGAAGACCAGGAACAGCACAGAGCTGTTGGAAAAGCCCAGAGGTGACTGCCCCAGGGATGGAATGATGGGGTGAGAGGTGTGAGAAGATGCTCCAAGCCCATTTACACAAGGATTGGGTTTAGCCTGCAGGACATGGGGCATGTCCTTGGCTTTGAAAGACCTGGGGATTAAAAGCAGCACAGACTGGGAGAGCAATTCCAAACCACCTCCAATTCCAGCCCTGTGCTGCCCCCCTTCAGCCCATCCAAAGGCAGGAGAGCCTCTCTGAGCCATAATTTAAACCCCTCACTTGCCCCATTTTGTCCCAGTAAGTGACCTCCTCACCCACAGTTTGGATCTGCTTTGTCCCCTCTGTGAGTCGCAGCTGAGATCGCTGGTTTGTGGTGGCACATCCCGGTGTCCTCTGCAGCAAGGACTTCTTTTCCTTACAAAACCTGCAAGATCAGCAAGGAGAGCACATGTGTTCTTGCAAGCGTTCGCAGGCTGGTGGCTTTGGCAGACAGTTGGGTCTTTTCTTTTAAGCATGTAACTGAAATATGGAGCAGAAGTGGCAGGAAAGCCCAGGTTTGATTTGGGTGCAAGCTCAGACTGGTATCAGTCAAGAGAAAAACAGCTAAAATCCAGATGTCAGCAGGTCAGGAGCTACTAGCCAAGGTGTTCTAACTCCAACTGCCCCACTGCAGCAGGGATCATGGCTGGAAACACCATCCTTTCACATGGCTTGTCCATAAAACATAAGATTTAAGCCCAGAAAGCAGGTGGGGAGGTGAGGAGAGCCCTTCTTCCATGCCAGCCTCACATCTCTGGTCTCCCATCTCCTCCAGCCTTTGCTGCTGCCTCAGTGTATCGCCTGAGGATGAGGCCACCTGCACATTCCTTGTCTAGGATGGGTAGTTTAGAGGACTGCACTCCACCTGAGAAGTGGTTTATCCCCACAAACATGCTGCAGCCATGAGGAGAAGGTGTCATGGGCTCTACTAGGTATCAAGAGCCTGAATTCTACCCTACTCTTGGGTGTCCATTCAGACCCAGCTCTTTCTTTGGGCCTCTTCATTTTAGTCCTGACCAGACAGATCAAATTAAAAATATCCACATTCATTTGCTGTGGACATGAAGGGGCTGAGGATTTCTTCTCCAGCTGAGGATTCCTCCTCCAGCTGAGGGTAGGAGCCCTGTGGCCACCCCGAGCCCAGCACCAGCTCCCAGCCTCGCCGGCGTGTCCACCTCCTCCTCCTCACTGCCGAGAAGATAACAGGGAAATTGCAATAATGAGCCTCTGCCCTTCCAGCCCTGTTCAAAGCACTTAATGAAGCCAGGTGCTAATGAACCAGGCTCCATGGCACCCTGGAGATGGGTTATTGCCACTTGAGGTGGAGGGAAACCAAGGTGGGAGCAGGTGGAGTGGCTGACTCCAGTGATGAGGTACCTCAGGCTGGATGCAGGAGCCAGAGCTCCCTGCCTGGAGCAGGGAAAGGACAGCAGGTAGACACGATGGCGACCACAGCTCTTTCATGTGGTGCCTGTGGCTGGAGAGACAGGTTTATCCACATTTGGTAGGACAAGGGGTTCTCCCCACCCATCCTGGTCCCAAATCAGCCTCAAGCAGCTCCGAGGCAGCTGTGTCCACACGGATGGAGCTCCTGACCCCCAGCACCACCATCCTCCTCTGCATCCTGCTCTCAAGTTTTGCAAGATCTCAAACACAGCCACCGAAGCACAGAGCCAAAGGACTCCCAAGTCCCCTTGCAAACCAACCCTCTTGGTTTTGTGACTCACCAGCCCAACCTCCTCGGTGTCACTCGTGACTCCGTTTCACGTTGCTGGAGCACCATCACACCGTCTCTTATCAAGGAATGAGACAAGGGTCTGGCTACATGTCCCACTCCGAAGGGGCAGCCTGACCCCAACTGCAGACACATGCCCAACGCTTCTCCCCACAGAATTTCTGGACCAGGCTCCACGTTCTCATGCGATGAACATCTTCCTTAATTCCTCTTGCAGATGACAGGTCCCCCTGCAGCGCCTGCTCCTGCGTTCCTGCTGGCGAGGTCACGGTGGATCTCTCCAGGTCTGCCTGCAGGGATGGGGACAGTCGATAAATCACAAGGATGCAGTGCCTGTGTCTGTGCTGTCACAGCCCACACATCCTCACGTGCACATTGACGGCGTGCTAAAAATATTCTTCCTTTTTTCATCAGTTAAAATTTTCCAGGGGAGCCGGAACCCCAGCCCACACCCCATCTGTAAAGCCAGAGGTTTCCCCTCACCTCCTGCAGAGCTACTGGGAAAACAGAGAACACTGAGCAACACTCCTGGTACTTTTGTTTTTGGGGTTTTTGGGTTTTTTTGTAATTTTAAAGTATCACCTTATTTCAACAGTTCATTTTGTGATGGCTGGCACCGTCCCACAGCCCAGCTCAGCCTCTGCCTTGCTCTCAAGCACCCACCAGAGAAGGCAGTGGGTGAGCTGGGATGCTCCCAGTCCCCACCCAAAGTCTCATTTTAATGTTTTGGAAAATTAAACAAAGAAAATATTATTTTAAACCAGTTCCCACCTGGTGTTAGGCAGCAGAGAGCTAACCCCAGCTTGGTGACAGTTCTGAATGACCATGGCCAGTCACCATTTTCGGGTCAGATCTTTCAGAGGTGCCTGTTGTGCCAGGTAAAGGAGAAAGCTGAAGGATGCTCACAAGCCCCCGGCCACTGGCCAGGTCCCTCTGTGCCACCAACAGCACCTGTAGCAGCATTTTCTCTGCCCAGTTTGGCTCTCAGCCCCACAGGAGGAGCAGGGGAGGCCACAAAAGGTGTTTACACAACTAGGGGATCATCTCAGTAGACAGGAGCCTTTGCCAAACCTGGTCGAGATGGAGATGCCATCAGTGTGTTTTTGCTAATTATCACTAATAATTATTTGTGTGTCATTGCTCTTAGGAGCTCCAGTCCTGGCTCAGCCCCTGCTGCTCTTGCAGCCTTGTGCAAGTGGAACAAAGAGGGGGGGTCCTGCCCCAAAACCCTGGAGGTGAGAGGAGGAGGGCAAAGCGGTGCCTGGGCAATGCCCCAACCGCAGCAGTGGGCTCATGTCCTTCCCATGCTGTCCTCTGTCCCCACTCACACCAGTGACACCCAGTTAGACCCCATCTGTCCTCCCTTTGCTTTCCCAAGTGCGTTCAGCACCTCGGCATCTTATCAAAACCCAGGTTCCTCCCAGCACATCTATCAGGAGCTCCCTCCCCCGCCTCGTGCGGGATGTCTTTCTGCTGACATGACAATCATTTCCCTGTCAACGCGCCCTGACAGCATCAGGATTTCTCATTTCCAACCCTGGTGTGTCCCAGGGTGATTCCCAGCTCTTCCATTAACCCCTGGCCCTGCAGGATTGGGGAACAGCCAGCCCTGATGGATGTTCCAGGATCTCTTCCACCTCTGGTTAGCAGAAGCTGGCTCCTGTTTTTCCTCCCAGCACTTGCTGTACCTATGCAGAAGAGCATTTAACCTGGAGGTAATAGGTGTCAAGAGTTTTCTTCTCCTTTTCTTATCTTCTCTGCCGAGAACAATGGAGGGAAGGTTTGCAGAGGGAGGTAATGGCTTTTTTTAGATTGACTGAAATAATTAGGAGAAAAAACCAGGCAGGCTGTTGGGTACATGAGCCCTCCAGCAGGCCTGAAATAGAAGCAGAAGTCTATGAAGCTGAATACCAGTGGAGAACAATAGCTCTGAGCGTGACTAGTTGCGTTAACCAGTTCTGCCACCAAAGACCATTCCCCAGCTGTTTCCCTCGGGTTAAAAAAACTCCATCATCCCTCTGCCAAAACCCGCTGTCCTGAGACCACCCCACTGCCGGAAGCCAGCGCTGCGGCCGAGGGAGCCACGCTGCCATGGGGACCTGAGCCCTGGGAATTGCTCCACGTGGGATTCATGATGCCCCCATGGTACCCACGAGGGTATCCCTGCCCCATCCTGCTGCTCCTGGGGCCCTGCCTGACCCCAGCCCCAGGGACACTGACCCACACTATGGCCCAGGACCCTGCGCCCTGCCTGACCCTGGGGACCCTCTGATTCCAAAGACACTGTCCTACCACAAGGGTCAGGTCTGATCCCTGGGGACCCTGTCTGAACCCTGGGGACCCTCTGATTCCAAAGACACTGTCCCACCACAGGGGTCTGGTCTGATCCCCAGGGACTCTATATGATCCCTGGAGGCCCTATCTGATCCCTGGGGACCCTCCCTGACCCTGGGGACTCTCTAATTCCAAAGACACTGCCCCATCACGGGGGTCTGGTCTGATCCCTGGGGATCCCATCTGATCCCCGAAGGTCCTCCCC
>NW_010309344.1:0-2503 GCF_000700745.2 Antrostomus carolinensis
TTTTGGTCTTCAAAGTTCTATAAAGAAAAGCATGGAAAGGTCTGGAGGGGTTGTCCTATTCTATGGCACCTGGGAAATCTGTTGTCTCCATCAGATCCAGCCAGGCTAGAGCACCTTCCCAGCAGAAGGAAAGTTCTCCTTCCACACCAGAACTGGTGACAGGCATCACACCTGGGGGTCTGGTCTCCTGGTGGCTACGAAGCTGGGAGGTACCCATGTATTACTTAATGAAAGGAGTTGTTTTGGGTGAAATCTTGGTATTTCACTCTAAAAATAATTTTCCTGCTATAGGAGAACTGCCTAATGAATTAAAGACCCCGAATGAGTTGGAGCAACCAAGAACCAAGGGACAGGACAAAAGGAAATGGGCTCCAGTTGTGGCCAGGGCCGTTGAGATGGGATGTGAGGAAGAATTTCTTTGCTGCAAGGGTTCTGAGGCATTGGAAGGGGTTGCCCAGGGCAGTGGTGGAGTCCTCATCCCTGGAGGGATTGAAGAGTCGTGTAGACACAGTGCTGAGGGACATGGGTTAGTTGGGGACTTGTCAGTGTTGGGTTCATGGTTGGACTCCATGAGCTTTTCCAACCCAGGCAGTTCTGGGGTTCTGTGAAATACCTGAACTTTATGTATATTTTAGAACTTTTATTACATATTAAACAAATGTAGAGAGCAGCACACAGAACACAGACAGACCCATATCTGCTGCAGGGTTCTTGGACCTCTATATATGGTCTTTGCTTTCCATAATCACCTGCCGGATATAGACATCCAACGGCTGTCTTAACAAGTCTGGAAAGGTGATTTTTCATCCGTGCTTATCATATGTTAATTATTAGCATGCCAGAGAGGTTGAGCTATGCCATAGGTATGGATCCAGCTAAATACCAGAGGTGTTAAAGCTCAAACAACACGTTTTTGTTAATCGAATGCTACTGAATTAACATACTGTACAATAATTGCCTTGTTAAATTTAAATTAAAGCCTTATTTGAGACACATAATCTGGAGTGTGACTCACTGTTCTAACCACATTTAGATTGTTGTCAGTACAATTAGGATTTTGAATTTACAAGTTGTGTGTTGGGTGGGTTTGTTGGTTTTTTTTTTAATTTAATTTAATCAATCACTATAGCAACTGCAAAATTAAACAGGAGATGTTCCCCTTTTCCAAGTTCACTTTGTTCTACTTACTCCTCTTACTGGTGGAAAAGTAAATGGAAGAAGTTTTGGAAAACCAGCCATTTGAGAAGCTTCTCCTGAAAGGCAGGTCTGGGAGATGCAAGGAGCTGTGAAATCCATCCCTTTTCCTCTAGGAAAAAGCCCTTTGTGCCCAGTAGTGATCACAGCAAGATCTGGAAATCGGAGCACACATTTATTCAGATGGCACTAGGGGTGCTGCTGACAACAGCTCTGGAGGGGGAGAAAATGCCTGTTGAGCTGTTTATTAATCCTGCACAGGAGAAAGGGGACAATGAACAAAGACATGGATTTTCTGGATGGATTTTTCTTAAATAAGTGAACAAACAAATTCAGAAAAATAGCAAATATTCTTCTCTGTGCTCTCCGTTCAGGCCAGCTATGAAATCCACCTCGTGCTGGTGCAAATAACCTTTCTCCTTGACTTTTCCCTTGACTTCTCCCCTGGCTGGCTGTCCCACGCTGACTTACAGCTTGTGTTGGAAAAGCTGTGAGAAAGTCACTCAAAGAGAGGAAAATTCCCCTCCTTGCTGGTACTCGAGGGCTGGGAAGACTCCCAGAGCAGCACTGGCTCTTTGCTCGGTTGCGTTATGTATTTACTCAGTTTGGCCAAGAGTGGAACATGCCAAAGGGGGGGTAAAAAAAAAAAGAAATAAAATCAAACAAGTGAATTTTTCATCCAGAAGAAAAAGTATTTGGGCTTGGGCTGGCTTTGAAGCTTAACCAAACATTCAAGCTGGTTTCGACAATGTGCAGTTTAGTTTGCTGGTGTGAACAAAGTGAAATATTCTAAAATGACATAAAGTTCATTATTTTACCCCCAGTGCAGTTGGGTAAAAGCTGCAGAAAAAACACACATTTTTTTTTTGCCCAGAACTGCTTTAGCAGCGATTAACACCAGTCCTGTTTCCTGACACACTACACCAACAGCACTGAAACCAGGGCAATTACCCCGTGCCTTGCCCAGACCTGAGCACACCCCAGCGCCCACCCCACCAGCACCTGCTATCATTAATAATCCCATTCATTGCCTTTTTTTTAAAATTATTATTATTATTTGTACCCTTCCAGGTTTAGCTATTGACCTCAGATTTACAGGTGTAACTTAACGAGGCACATGTTGCAGCCAGATGTCCTGCAAACAGATACCACATATATATATATATATGTGTGTGTATATATATATCTTGGTACATGAATAATCCTGAAATATTCATTAGGAGGCACGCTCGTGAGATCTGCCTCGTTATTAGAGCACCAGTCTTGCACGTCAGCCGGAACAGATGGAAAAAAACTGGAAAATGTATTT
>NW_010309344.1:2597-17630 GCF_000700745.2 Antrostomus carolinensis
TTTTTTTTTTTGCCTTCCTTATTCGTCGTCGTGGTAAAAATGTAGTGAGATTGGCAGCGACGCAGCACGGCGGCGTTCCGGCAGGAATCCTACAAGGAGCGGGCCAGCCAGTGAATTTTCACTCCAGAACACAGGATTTAAGTACTGTTCGACCTCATTAATTTACAACTGGGGTTTTGTGCAATAATCATAACATAGAAATTATACATTAGGCACCTCTCAATCAGCAGAAATGTGGGGAAGGTGTTCTGCAAGGAACAAACTGTGGTGCACGGCGTGGAAATGGTCCACCTGGATTTCTCCTGCAGCGTGTGGGCTGGGGGCTCGCTGGGAGCAAGCTGGGAGCTCACCAGGGGCTTACTGGGAGCTTGCCAGGGGCTCACCAGGAGCTTGCCAGGGGCTCACCAGGAGCTCATCAGTCCCAGGAAGAGTTGGTATCTTCTTCAGGAAACACCGTTGTGGATGGTCTGGGATGGAGAGACCAGGATCCTCTCCTGAGCAGGGAGGTCGTGTGGTATCTGCTGCCCTGGGACACCAGCTGCTTGTTTGGAAATGCCATGATGTTTAATTGGCCATGATCTTATCGAAACCTTTGTTATTTTCCTACTGGTAAAGTGTTGGTGGCGTCCATGAGGGTGTCAGAAACCACCAAAGACAAGAAAGTAGATACCTTAATTGCAATAAAAAGACTGGAGAAGCCTGATTGTAAGTGCACACAGCTCAGGTGGGATTCATTTGGTCTCAAGTTGTACCAGGGGAGGTTCAGATGTGATCTGAGGAAAAACTTCTTCACCAAAAGGGTTCTCAGGCATTGGAAGGGGCTGCCCAGGGAGGTGGTGGAGTCACCATCCCTGGTGGGATTTATCAGACGTGCAGACGAGGTGCTGAGGGACATGGTTTAGAGGTGGAATTGGCAGTGTTGGGTTCATGGTTGGACTCGGTGATCTTCCAGATCTTTTCCAACCACTCTGATTCTGTGATTCTGTAATTTCACAGAACACTGGGTGACTTCTGCATCTGAATCTGCTCTAATCACCCAAGGACCTTTGCAGCCAGTGAGTGGAGTGGAACCACGCCTTTGGAGTGAGGTTTGGGTGATCTCCCTCCAGCACCTGCCTTGGGATGAAGGGAAGGTCCCCAAGGGTGCCCCTGAGGACAGGAGGGGGGATGCAGGTGACTGTGCAGGATGGAAACCCAACAACCGGGCAAATCCCATCCTTGCTCCCAAAGGTCTTTGGGAGAAGAAAGAGGATCCCCAGGTGAACATTTTGGCTCTGGCAGGTGGGTGAGGGACGTGGCTGAATGAGATTTTGATCTGATTTTTGGCAAAGCGACAGCCAGATTGTGACTCAGGACCGTGTGTCACGCCGGCTGCCTTGTGCCTTCAACTTCAACTTCCGTTTAACCCAACCAAGATCATTGTCTTTCTCAATAAACACCTGCTTAGAGTTTTTTAAATGTCTGGTTCCCAAGAGTTGTGTTATAATAAGGCAAAGGGTTTAATTGCATTGAAAGGAGGGGGGAAAAAAAAGGTATGATTTCTAAAAGGACAGAATACTTCTGATATTTATGGACCCATTTAACACACTGCTTTGGTTTAAAGAGGTGGGGATTTACATGTGTTAAGTGCTCCTACAAATCTCCTTTACCCTTTCTTGGAAAAGGGCAACACAATAATAATTGTTAAATTTATGTGTGAAGACGTCTGTACTGGAGAGCTCTGCACATCAGCGAGGGAGGCACAATAGACTCTCTGCCTCTGCTTTTTATCCCTTAACTCTCTGCATCGACATGCCTGCTTAGCCCATTGCCTGTCTAAGGAGTGACTGCTGGTGGGAGCTCCCTCCCACCTCAACGTTTCTACCCGTCGGAACTGGCAAGGGGCTTCACAGAATCATGGAATCACAGAATTTCTATGAAGTTCAGGGTGTTTAAAGTGAACAAAATTTAATTATATTGCCAGAATGCAACGTTTTGATCTGATAGACCATCAGAGCAGGCGTAGCAACCAGGACTGATGGTGGAGCCTTCAGGGTGAGTGAGCAACACCGGAGCTGGTGCAGAGATTGAGACTGGGGAGATGGAGATGAGATGTGAGGAAGAAATTCTTTGCTGGGAGGGTGGTGAGACAGTGTCCCAGGTTGCCCAGAGAAGTTGTGGAATCACCAATATTAGGGATCAGAGTCCAACTCAGCTTCCCAACTGTGGACACAGCTTTTGGTGGAGGGTATATGCATTTATTTAAGAGCAGACTTGAACTCAAATGACAGTCAACCAGCTGGAAATCAGCAAAACCAGGTAAATTATTATTAATTCCTTCACTTAGGCAGCCTCCAGGTCTCTCATCATCTGCAGTAGACCTGTGTGTGTAACCTCAAGGTCAGGGTTCCTCTGATTCCCTCTCGGGCTTGGCAGCAGTTGATGGGAAGGTGGGAAATAGAAACCCAATTTCTGCTCCCTCCTTCCATTGGGATGGCTCCCAGATGAGAGAGGGAGCCCAGTTAAGGCCATTTATTGCCACAAATATTTAAAGCAAAGGACTGATGAATATTTAATCCCGTGTCAGATGCTGGGTTAAATTAATATAACAGAACAATTATTATCCTTTGTCTACAACCCTTTCCATTTGGGTTCAGCTGGGATTTGGTAGGAGAAGAACGTTGATCACACACCGATGTTTGCAGTTCTCACTGGAAGTTGAAGGACTTTGTGTTTTTCTGATCTGGAATATTGAGGAATATTGACCTGACTCAGCTCCATGGGCATTGGGCTCTGCCAAGGGGCTGTTCCATCTCCTGTCCCCCATGGGCAGGAGATCCATGAGGGGCTCTTCCTCTCTTGCTCTCTCTGGCTTTGGCTCGGGCTCTGGCTCTCCCGGGATTGCGGTTTCGGGTCGGGATTGTGGCTCCTGCGGGATCGTGATCTGGGAACGGGCCGGGCTTGGTGGGCGGGTGGTGAGCAATGGCACTGGGTGTCACTCATTTGCATATATTATTACTGTCATTATTGTTTTAAATCATTATTGTTTTAAGTTTTCTTTCCTTTCCATGATTAAATGGTTCTTCTCTCCCCCTACGAGTCTCCTTCCCCTTGTTCCCCAATTCTCTCCCCTGTTCCCTGGGTTTGGAGTGAGCAAGCGGCTGGGTTTGGCTGCAGCCCAGTGCCAGCCCAGTGAAATCACCACAAGTGACTGGGACAGGGTCAGTCTCTTCATGCCACACCGAGCAAGCGCAAGCACCCTGTGCCTTCTGCAGTTAGTTTCACTTGATCTGGATTTTTCCCCAGACTCAGAGCCCTGTTTTCCAGGGCTGAGCTCACGCAGTGGTTGTTTACCTGCTGTTGAGGACAGTGAGGCTCACGCTTTCCAGCCTCTCCCTGCATGCCAAAGCCTGGAAACTTCCTTCATCCAGAGATAAGAGAGGAAATTCTCATCTAATCCCAGCGCTCCAGAGGCCACGTCGCCGAGAAAATGCTCTGCCTTGCAAAGACCTGTGAGAAAAGTTCTGAGACCAGGAGATGCTGCCCTTGCTGAGGGAGACAGAGGCACCGCTGTGGGATGAGGAACAAGGCTGGGATGGGCAGAGGAGGGGAAAACCTCCCTCCTGAGAGCAAACTAGGTGAGGGAATATGCCTGTAAATGTGACAGGGGCAAATGCAATGGGAGGAAAGGTTTAATATGGCTAAATGGAAAGAAAATACAATGAATATATCTAATAAATTTAGCCTGAAAACAAGAAAAGATTTCCTCACCGTCACATCGGCTGGGTCGTTGTAAATTCCTTTTGCAAAGAGCAACAGGGACTAAAGTCTAATGGGTTTAAATGGGTTTAAACTGGAAGAGGGGAGATGGAGATGAGATGTGAGGAAGAAATTCTTTGGTGTGAGGGTGGTCAGACACTGGAACAGGTTGCCCAGAGAAGCTGTGGCTGCTCCTCCCTGGAAGTGTTCTCGACCAGGTTGGATGAGGCTTTGAGCAACCTGGTCTAGTGGAAGGTGTCCCTGCTGCTGGCAGGGGGGTTGGGACTGGAGGATCTTTAAGGTCCCTCCCAACCCAAATCATTCCATGAGTCTTTGATTCAGGAATAAGTTTAGGAAGTTCTTTCTCCCAAGACCTGTCTTCTTTTCATGCTGGCAACATTTCCCCAATGAGGAAGACCTCAGAGCTTTCAAAGCCAGCCCAGATGTCCTCAGGTTTTCAGACCCTGACTGAAGCACGGGAAAATCACAGCGTGCAACACAGCTAAAGAAAGGGTTTGAAATGTTTGGCGACTAAAAATGTTTGAAATTCTGTTGTTGCACCACAGCAACAGCAAACATCGCGAATTTACGCGGGGAGGTGAGGGTGAAGCCTGGGGACAACAAGCTACGGCTGTGCAGCACCGTCCCGGGGTGATCAGGGATGTTGCCTGGGTGCAGGTAGCACCCATGGGAGCAGCTGAAAGCTTGGAGGTTCCCAATTCCCATTCCCACTCTCTCCTCTTTTCAGTTTGCCTGTTTATCTCCAATCTGTCTATTTAAATTCCTTCTAAACAAGAGGGGAATATCTTTATGCCTGTTTGTAAGAATATTCTGCATCCATCTGTTATTTACATCATTCATTTTCCTGAGGTGTCTCCAACAAATCCTGGCTGGATGCTCTGTATGTGTTATTAATAAAACAGCTGTAAAAATATTAACTGTACGGCCTAATTGTCAGCCCTGATTAAGAGCCAAATTTATCCCCGAACGGATGCTGAAGGCAGAGAACGTGGCTCTTCTCCAGCTCTGACCCTTGCAGCTCACTCTTCACTTCGCTCTTGGAATATTTCAAGGCTCCAAAGAAAGCCCTCGTCCTCGCCCCACTCCTTCCTCTTTGTCTCTGTGCGTGGAGTCACATTTATTCTCATGTTATTCTTTTGAATTTGCCCCTTCCACCTTGTTGGTGGTGATGTTTATTTATTGAAGGGCTTCAGCTTCTCTGCAAGGAAACCTGGGAGGTGCTGCATGAAAAGTGAATTTTCTTGCTTTTTTGGGGGGAGTATTTCAAGTGTCCTTGTCCCATTGGGATCAAAACCTTGGACCTTTTTGCTCCAGGTTTTTTTCAGTGTTGCAGTTAGAAGTGCCCAATGGAGTCTTAACTGCTTTGGTGCTTCAGAAATAGTCAGCCACTGCTGGTTTAAATGAGTGTGAAGTTCATGGAGCTCTGTGGAGATGGGTTTGCACATGAAAGCCATGGCAGGACAGCCATGGGATTCAGAGAACCCCAGAATCACCTGGATTGGAAAAGCCTTTTAAGCTCATCGAGTCCAACCATGAACCCAACACTGACCAGTCCCCGAGTGACCCATGTCCCTCAGCACTATGTCTACACGACTCTTCAATCCCTCCAGGGATGGGGACTCCACCACTGCCCTGGGCAACCCCTTCCAATGCCTCAGAACCCTTGCAGCAAAGAAATTCTTCCTCACATCCCATCTCAACTGCCCTTGGTGTAACTGGAGACCATTTCCTCTTGTCTTGTCCCTTGCTCTTTGGTTGCTCCAACTCATTCAGGGTCTTTAATTCATTAGGCAGTTCTCCTATAGCAGGAAATACCAAGATTTCGCCCAAAATAACTCCTTTCATTAATTTTTCAGCTGAATACTCTTTCAACAGGTGCCTTTTTATTTCACCCTGTGGCCAAACCTGGAGCTCTGCTCTTGCTGCTTCCTTCACCTTTTGAAGGAGGACCTATGGTAAGAGTTCCACAGCTCCAAAACCTTCTCCTTTTACAGAGACATGAGGAGATCCAGGAAAAATGTGAGCGCAGCGCCAATGCGAGTGCCATGCCTCGTGCTGATGTTTGTGGAGACGTTTCACAACAGAGGGGTTGTGCAAACCCCATGGAGAGGCAACGCAGGGACCCAGGGACCAGACTGGTTCCTCAGCAGGAGAAAAAGCTTTCCCATGGCAAAGCTGCTTTTGGATCAGAAGCACTTTCTAAGGCAACGTGCTCACCAGGGTTTTGTAAGAAAATAGTCTTTTTTTTCTTTATTTTTTTCTCTTTGAGAGATCTGTGGAGGTTCAAGATATTCCTCTTTATTTGAGAGCGCTAACTTTTCCTGAGTGGAATTTGAAAGACAACTGAAATTTTGCTAAATTTAGTATCTCCGAGACGAAGCGCCGTCCCTGCGCTTTGCTCCGAGCTGTGCTCTCCCAGGAGCTGTAGCCTGAAGATGAGTGTTTGTGGCATTTTTTATGTTACCATGGGGATTGCTATAGTAACAATTCTCCTAACCCTTCACTTATTAATTTACTTTGTTATAAAACTAAAGGTAAACCAAACATCCAAAGAAACGAGAGCGTTAAAGGGATTTCTCCCTCCCCACCATCCACGTTTAATGTTGCAGCGAAAGGGCCTGGAGTTTGCGTTTAAAGGACAACATTTGCAGATAATTTAATCCAGTCAAAGGAATGAGATTCCACAAGGTTTCCTTTGAGACTGGAAAACAACAGCTGATCTATGTCATAACACATTACAGCGCGCGGCAGCTCAGCAATCCTTCTGCGGAGCAGCCCTGGGAAAGGCAGCAGCCGAGGGAGGCAGGGGATGGAAACGGCCAAATAACCCCAGAATTGCCTCCACTGGAGAAGAACTTTAAGCTCATGGAGTCCAACCATGAACCCAACACTGACAAGTCCCCCACTAACCCATGTCCCTCAGCACTGTGTCTACACGACTCTTCAATCCCTCCAGGGATGGGGACTCCACCACTGCCCTGGGCAACCCCTTCCAATGCCTCAGAACCCTTGCAGCAAAGAAATTCTTCCTCACATCCCATCTCAACTGCCCTGGCCACAACTGGAGCCCATTTCCTCTTGTCCTGTCATAATCATAGAATCATACAATCATAGGATGCTGTGAGTTGGAAGGGACCCACCAGGGTGACGGAGTCCAACTCCTGTCCCTGCACAGGACAAGCCCAACATTCACACCATGTCCCTGAGGGCACATGTTGGCCAAATGCTGCTGGCATCTTGTCAGGCTTGGTGCCATGAGCACCTCCCTGGGGAGTCTGTTCCAGTGCTCCACCACCCTCTGGGTGCCTCAAGAACCTTTTCCTCATGGCCAACCTCACCCTCCCCTGCCACATCTTCCTGCCATGTCCTCTGCTCCTGGCATTCGTTGGTGGCCAGAGAGAAGAGATCAGCGCCTGCCCCTCCTCTTCCCCTTGGGAGGAAGTTCTAGACCCCCATGAGATCTCCTCTCAGTCTCCTCTTCTCCAGGCTGAACAACCCAAGTGCCTTCAGCCTCTCCTCACACCCTTCCCCTCTACACCCTTCCCCAATTTTTTGTCCCTCCTCTGGACACTTTTCCAGCAGCTTTAATATTTTCTGTCACCACAGAGCAGTCCTGGTTTCCACACAGCACAACCAGGATCGAGGTGGGACAAGGATACTGGCTCTCCCCATCCCTCAGCCTTATCCCAGTCCCAGGAATTTGGGAGAAGGATAGACACAGCAGCGCTGTATGGTGAGGACAACACCAGCAGGAGACACTCAGGAAAGCCAGAAAGAATGAGCTATTTTTCAATGCCTGCTTGATTTTTACAAGGTGCGAATATTCCGCTTTGCAGTTCCGCAGTAAAGACCAGATTACTCGGGAATTACGCTCCCAACATTCCCGAGCCCCGAACCTACAGAAATAATTGCTGTATTAAGGGCACTTACTCAGTCCCTTGATAACCCTGGAGTTTAACACTTAGAAACAAGTAGATCATTTATTCCCCCGGCATAAAAGCTGCCGGCCGCTCAGCTCTCGCACACGATCGATCAATCGAGGGGTTTAATGCAAGCGCTGCTGATCCAACCTCATAACCAGAGCATCATAAAAGGCAACGAGCAGCTTAAACCCACACGTGAAACACCGTCTGGATGGCCAAAGCGGGAGCTGTTCCAGGACCCCAAAGGCTCTTCAAATCACTCGCTTTTTTATGGGGTAAACGTAACCACGTCAAAAACCAAACTTGACATTTGCAAGTGGTTTAAAACTCGTTGTAAAAACCTTACTCCAGGCACAAGCGTTCTTTACAAGATCTCAGCCCCCCTGCAGCTATTGTTGTGTCCCTCCAGTTCAGCTTTCCCGGGTTTATTTTCCATGAGTGAATTGTTGTGTGGGTTGTTTCTTTTTTTAAGTAAAACACTTATTTATATGCTTTTTTTTTTTAAAGAAAAAATCCCATTTTCCTCTTTTTATTCCATGTTGTGTATTAGCTTTCTTTCTGTCTGTCCTCAAAGCACAGAGCTGTGTTTTTATCCAACCAGGCCAAATGGAAAGGCTGAAAGTGTGACTTTAAAACCTGAGATTTCTAAAATGGGGTCAGGTAGTTTGGTCTGGGGGCACTGAAGGGTGACCCAGCACTGGGACCCCCCCCCTTGACCTGCTCTTCCCTTCCCTGCACATGTGTTGGTGTCATTGTGTGCACGGAGCTGTGCCCAAAGGAGATCTAAAAAAAGAAGAAAATAGAAGGAACCAGGCTATGAAAAGGTGAACTTTGCATTTGTGCCAGCTCAGCAAAGCAGACTTGGAGTTTGATTTGTGTCACAAAGCTTTTTATGCAGCTCCCGTGAAAGCACACGGTGTCCGGGCACCATAACCTGCATCTGTGCCAGCGAGGGAAAGCCCAGATACATTTCCCAGAATCCCAGAATTACTTCGATTGGAAAAGCCCTTGAAGCTCACGGAGTCCAACCATGAACCCAACACTGACCAGTCCCCAACTAACCCATGTCCCTCAGCACTGTGTCTACACGACTCTTCAATCCCTCCAGGGATGGGGACTCCACCACTGCCCTGGGCAACCCCTTCCAATGCCTCAGAACCCTTGCAGCAAAGAAATTCTTCCTCACATCCCATCTCAACTGCCCTGGCCACAACCTGAGGTCATTTCTACTCATCCTATCACTTGTTACAGAAGATTTGATTCCCTGTAGGAGAAAACCAGGGTGCTTAAAAAAAATCTGTGATGAAAACTAAGTGTGAACTCTCAGCAGAGTACTGATATCCCGCGTGGGTTTTAATTAAGCCCGTTAAGCTGGCCAGTTTCTGTGATCAGGAGTGGGAAGGCAGCAGAGGTGACAAGACACGGTGCCACCTGCCACATGTGAAGCAGCCAGCACTACAGGAACGCTGTGAGGCCGTGTGGATGGACTTACCAACACGTTATGAACCAAACATCACTACAGCATGGAAAATAGACATTTCACAGATGCCAAAACATCTTCTTCCACGTGCTGGTGAGGCAGTTCCATCGCTTTTCCTCCTGGTGAGGAACATTAGGTCTGCAAACCTTACTGGGACCATGTTCACAGTGGAGACGCAGCTTTATGACTTCATGGATGGATCTGCCCAGCTCCTGGAGCACCTCCAGGTGATGCTGGGTCCATATAGATCCCCTTGGAACAGCATCTCAAGGGCTGGGAGAAGTTGGTGGGTGATGGCACCTTGGCTGCACTGAACCCACCCCACCGCTCGCGGCGAGTGACGCGATGCGGGGAGAGTTCTGCATCAAGCCAGCGCAACGAAATCTGTCTCTTGGTGAGGGAGGAAATGTCATTCCCTACTTAGTGCTGCTTTGCATATCCTTTTGTAAACACAAAACTGACGTTGGCAGCAAAAATCGCGTCTCTGTGCAAGTTCCAGAGTCATGGAGCAGGTGGAACAGCACAGAGGGGGCAAAGGTGGACAACTGGGCTCATCTGCAATGTCAGGTTGGATTCTGCTTGGTCCTTACATCATCCAGGTGCCAACCAGGGGTCTGAACCTTTCAGCCATCAGGACTGGGTTCAAAGTGGGTGCTTTGGGTGCTCATAGATCCCACACCTCCCAAGGGCAGTGGTGGGCAGCTTTTTGGGTGGCCAAAAGAAGTGGTGGGTGCTGTGAGGAAGTGAAAGTAAAGATAATGAAAAAAATGGTAAAAATTAAATAAAGATCATGACAAAAATTGGAAAAAACAATCCATAAAAATTGTCCTGGACTGCTGGAGGCAACGGAGCATGAGTGGGGTTGTAGTGAGAGATGTGGAAGGGTCAGACCTGGTGGGGTGGCTGCAGGAGATGACCAAGGAGTCAGCTCTATGGGGGGGCTGCTGCTGATCCACTGCTCCCACCCCACCAAAACGCTGCCTGGCTGAGCAGAAGCGCTAACGAATCTCCATATGGCAGCCAACTTCTGTTGGTGGCCCCAGATCCACTCAGGGCGAGCAAGTGGAGTTCTATTTCATTGTTATTTGTGATATTTGAAGTTTAGCCTATGGCAGAGGCAGGGTTTGGAGAACTACACATACAGGAGCAGCCAGGGACACGACCTCCAGTTCAGAGGAACCAGGGAAACATCACAAGGAGAAGCACGTTCCAAAAAGGATTTTTTTCTTGCATTTTCACCAACTCTGATGCTGATTGAGATATTAGAAATCCGAGATAGAAAATTCTATTGGTATCTCGTTTGCCAGAGTCTTAACTGTGAAGAATGAATTGGATTCTTCTGAAGGGAAGTGAAAGGTTTCCTGTGCTCTAGCACCAAACTGGAGGGAAAGTCAAGTGTCTTGACAGAGGTACCCCAGCTCTGAGCACCTCCTTCTGCAATGAGAAGGGTTTATCATAGAATCACAGACTGCTTTGGGTGGGAAGACACCATTCAAGGTCTCTAGTCCAACCCCTCTGCAGTGACAGGGACATCTTCAACCAGATCAGGCTGCTCAGAGCCCCGTCCAACCTGACCTGGAATGTTTCCAGGGATGGGGCTTCTACCACCTCTCTGGGCAAACTGGGCCAGGGTCTCACCAGCCTCATTGTAAATTATTTCTTCCTTCTCTCTAGTCTACATCTCCACTCTTTTAGTTTAAAACCATCACCCCTTGTCCTATCACTACAGGCCCTGCTAAAAAGTCTGTCCCCATCTTTCTTGCAAGCCCCCTTCAACTACTGAAAGGTGATTTAGGTGCTTCATCACCTTTGGGTTGATCTTTGGTGGCAGAGTCATTCCCAGACCAAATGTCCCTGATGTTTGTAGGGTGGTTTGGGGTGCAGTGGCCCTGGCACTGGTGCCCCATAACTGGGGTTTCTCCATAGGAGCCATGGCCGGTGCCAGAGCAGAGCCCAACAGTGCGGTTGTGGTCAGTGGTGAGTGTGGACAACCCGGTGGGGAGAGTCCACGTGCAAGGCTGGGGTCAAAGCCACAGCCTAGTTTATATGGGATTGAGGAATATGAATTATGTGGTGCCTTTGGAAACTTTGCTCCTTGTCTAGAGAAGTGATTTGCAGATCTTTTGGATGATGAGACATTTTCTGCCCTACTTAGAATTGGGGCAGATTTCCAAAAATGTTTGGGTATTAAAAGACACGACGAAGCTCTCACCAGGCCCTTCAGGAACAGTGAAGCACTGACACCTGTGACAGTGAGCAGCCTAGTTTCCAACCATGTATCAGGTGCCTGCCTAGAAAATTGACTTTTAAAGGAGTGATCCCCATGTGTCACAGTGCCAAGCAGATCAGCCCCCGAGCCCCAGATCTGCAGGAGCTATTTTGGCACCTCTAAAGTCAATATAGTCACAGACTCATGGAATGGTTTGAGTTAGAAGGGACCTTAAAGCTCATCCAGTCCCAACCCCCCTGCCATCAGCAGGGGCACCTTCCACTAGACCAGGTTGCTCAAAGCCTCATCCAACCTGGCCGAGAACACTTCCAGGGAGGAGCAGCCACAGCTTCTCTGGCCAACCTGGGACACTGGCTCACCACCCTCACACCAAACAATTTCTTCCTCACATCTCAGCTCCATCTCCCCTCTGACACTTTCAAACCATCACCCCTTGTTCTGTCACTCCCTGCTCTCCATCCATTCTCCACCCCGCCTGGATCTGTGCTTGGCGTGGACGTGCAATGTGCAGCAAAGCTCCCCTCATCCTCTGAGGACATCTAAGTCATGTTGTCTTGGTCCATGCAAAGAGGAGCAAGGGAAAAAAAGTGGGACTGAAATGGAGAAGAAGAACCTAAAGGTAGCCAACCTTCAAAACAAAATTTCTCTCTTAAAATAGTGTCTGGGCAGAGGTCTCCTCGTCCACACCCTCACGTAAGGCTTTCTCCCAACTTCTGAAAAGCTCCATTAGCTCTCTCTGCTTGGAGGTGAGATTTATTTTCAATTGTCCCCACAATACAATGATGAACTTGAAATCAAACTTCAGTGGGACAGGATAAACCAGCCTCACAGCTGACTGCACCCAACCGGCCTCAGAACCACA
Source organism: Antrostomus carolinensis (assembly GCF_000700745.2). NCBI lineage: Eukaryota > Metazoa > Chordata > Aves > Caprimulgiformes > Caprimulgidae > Antrostomus > Antrostomus carolinensis. The sequence continues at coordinate 14,852 of NW_010309344.1, forward strand.
CCAGCAACTTCCTCATCTTCACAAACGTTTGGTTTCCATTCGCGTTTCACAATAGAATTAATAAACTATTTTATTCATTTAAGTTTGATGGGAAAGTGCATCCCACAGCTCAGCTCCTCACCCTGCTTACCTCATTTATAGAGCTTTAAATTTATAAATATCATCTTTATGGAGTGGTGAATGAGGGAACTTTAATGGTTTCAAATGTTTCCAAATTTCATGGTAACAGTAAAGGTGCTTAACAACAATTCTCCATCTCTTCCCTGCCCTGCAGCCACCGGGCAATTATTAAATGCAAAAGGAGATAACAAAATAAACAATTAGTCCATCGGTTTTGGCCTCAATGGTTTCAATAATAATTAATATGCAGGCTAGCTAGTGGTGTCACCCACCATTTCAGACTGGAATTGCATCTGTCAGCCCAAATTCTGCCTCCGCGCGAGGCACCCAGCCCCGAATCTAGTTAGACAGCTAAGTGAATTAAAACAAAAATCTACAGATGCATGAGAAATGCACAGGATGCTATGTCACACATGAATGACTCCTGTGCAGGCCAAATGACAGATGTATTTCCTCGACTCCAGGCCAGACTCCAGCACAAACCACTCTTCATTTATCAATAATTGGGCCTTAATTTCATTTGGCAGTGCTAGAGCAGCATGCTCAGCTTCCTCTCCAATAGACTAACACTAATTAGACTTTTTTTTTTTGGTTGGGGGGGGCATCAATCTTTTTATTTTATCCTCTAATAATCACCCACCAGCATAGCAATATCTTGCTTTTTTTCGAGGGACAGGGTAGGCTTTCCCCATAACTCATTATTAGCGATAATGGAATGGGAATGGGAACCGTTCTATTATTTATAGAGGCAGGAGCAGGGGATCACATTCTGCCTCTTCGCATTGAATCAATGTCTTGATTCGTTTGCCACCTCTTCTGAATAATAAATGTCATGTTCTATTAGTCCTTAGATCCCAAAAAGGAGACTTTAGTTAAATAGAGTCTGTTTATCAGGGAAGTTTTGGGGTAGAGTTAGGCACAGCAATTGGGATGTGAACGTGGCATGCAGCATCCAGGCACTGGGACCATTGTGGTTCAATCCTGGAGGCTGCTGAGCTCTTTGGAGTGGTGCTGGGTGTCCCCACACAGAACCACAGAATTGTAGTGGTTGGAAAAGATCTTTAAGATCACTGAGTCCAACCATGAACCCAACACTGCCAATTCCACCTCTGAACCATCTCCCTGAGCCCCTCATCTGCCCATCTGTTAAATCCCACCAGGGATGGTGACTCCACCACCTCCCTGGGCAGCCTGTTCCAGTGCCTGACTACCCAACACTTAAAAAAACCACAACATCTCCATGGGAATTATGGGCACCAGGCAAGATTGTGGTTCTTAACTTCCTGGGTTAGTGAAGGCAAAGTGTAAGATCCAAAAGAAATCCAGATGATATAAATTTTTTCCCTATATACGTTCCCATATATGTGCCTGTATGTGGGTACATGTATATAGACACACACATATATATATATATTTATAGGAAAATGAGAGATTGTAGCATATGTATGGATAAAGGTGGAGATGGGATAATCATATCTCTTATTTACACCGCACATTACACCACTAAAGGCTTTACCCCTTGAGCCTGGCAGCTCAATTCCCTCCAGTTCCCACTGCAGTGATGGAACTGACCTGGGTTTATATAAATCGAATCATCAAATGTTGTGAGTTGGACCCACCAGGACGATGGAGTCCAACTCCTGTCCCTGCACAGGACAAGCCCAACATTCACACCATGTCCCTGAGGGCACATGTTGGCCAAATGCTGCTGGCATCTTGTCAGGCTTGGTGCCATGAGCACCTCCCTGGGGAGCCTGTTCCAGTGCTCCACCACCCTCTGGGTGCCTCAAGAACCTTTTCCTCATGGCCAACCTCACCCTCCCCTGCCACATCTTCCTGCCATTCCCTCTGCTCCTGGCATTCGTTGGTGGCCAGAGAGAAGATCAGAGCCTTCTGAAAAGCCCGTAGCCGTTCACAGGAGCTCTCAGCTTTGGGTAAGCGCTGAACCCTCTCGATTTGCTCCGGGGATCCGGGCTGCGTGGCGCCGCTGCCGCTCCCTCCGGTCTTTTCGCACGGAGCGTTGTGTTTACTGGCACGGACAACATCAGCGACGTGGTCCTCAGGGCTGATTGCTATGCCCAGATGATCTGTTGGAGTTTGGATTGCGTGATCCAATCTACGGCGTAATTGAAGAGGATGAGGAACAAAATTCATCCTTGTTTCACCCCAGTAACTCCGCCAAATTCAACAGAGAGCTCTCCATATGGTCCAACACGAGTTAGGTAATGTGTATATTATGCCATAATAAATGAAGTCTCCCAGGTCTTAGTGGCTAGTTATTATCAAAGATCCTTCCCAGCAATTCCTTGTGACTGGAACGGACTGCAGCCACCGGAAAAATGATAAATAGCCCTGCGCGGAGTTACGATAGCCATGGAAAAACCTGGGCTCTTGTGAAATAACAACGTGCCCACACGGGTTTGCTCCCCACTGCTGGAAAAGTCTCACCCTTCCCAGTCCCAATTCCTTTATTTCCAGGATGAATGCAGATGTATTTCAAAGGTTTCTTCCTAAATAAGCTGTGTAAGTCTTGGGAGATATCTTATCCCAGAGGGTAAGAAATCTGGGAGCGCTCATGGACTCCAGTGTCCTTCAGGGAAATGCCTGGGAGGCAGGATCTCCTTTCCTTTTACTCAGTGCCACCCAAATAAATGCAATA
>NW_010309345.1:0-233 GCF_000700745.2 Antrostomus carolinensis
CCATCATAGAAGGCTACCAAATTGGTCAGACCTGATTTCCCCTTAGAGAATCCATGTTAACTGTGTCAAATAACCTTCTTTTCCTCTACAATGTATTTAAGAAGGGGAAGGAAAAAACCTTCACAACTGCAGCCAGGGAGAGGAGTGAGAATCTGTTGAGAGAAACAACTCTGCAGACACCAAAGTCAGTGAAGAAGGAGGGGGGGGAGGTGCTTCAGGTGATGGAGCAGGGA
>NW_010309345.1:379-27359 GCF_000700745.2 Antrostomus carolinensis
AAGAGGAGCCCGTGCTGGAGCAGGCTCCTGGCAGGACCTGTGGCCGCATGGAAAGAGGAGCCCATGCTGGAGCAGGCTTGCTGGCAGGACTTGTGACCTTGCAAAGGCCTCATTCTGGAGCAGTCTGTTCCTGAAGGACTGCACCCCATGGAAAGGACCCAGGCTGGAGCAGTTTGTGAAAAACTGCAACCCGTGGAAAGGACTCATGTTAGAGAAGTTAATGGAGAACTGTCTTCTGTGCGAGGGACCCCATGCTGGAGCAGGGGGAAAGTGTGAGGAGTCCTCCCCTGAGGAAGGAGCAGCAGAGACAATGTGTGATGAACTGACCTCAACCCCCATTCCCCTTCCCCCTGTGCTGCTGACGAGGAGAAGGTAGAGAAATTGGGAATGAAGTTGAGCCTGGGAAGAAGGAAGGGGTGGGAGGAAGGTGTTTTTAAATTTAGTTTTTATTTCTCATTTTCCTACTCTGATTTGATTGGTAATAAATTAATTTTCCCCAAGTTGTGTTTGTTTTGCCTGTGACAGTAATTGCTGAGTGATTTTCCTGTCCTTATCTCGAGCCTTGAGATTTTTGTTATATTTTCTCTCCCATGTCCAGCTGAGGAGGGGAGTGATAGAGCAGCTTGGTGGGCACTTGACATCCAGCCAGGGTCAACCCACCACATTTGTTCTCCTGAAAATTATGTCTATCACATTTGGCTTAATTTCTGTCTCTTCAACAAAGCACTTTGCACCAACTAACTCCTGTAAACTTCAGTAACATCAGAGTATCCTGAATATGCTTAAGTATTTTGCTGAGCTGGAACATTAAGTTGGGTAATTGGGTTAAGTGCCAAGTTATGTTGGGCAATCTCTGGATATACATTTGGGTTTTGGCATGCAAACCTCAGTTTTCATCATTACTTCTTAACTATGTTTATACTGGGAACTGCTTCTCATTAGATAATGAGGCTTCTCTGAACGCTACGTTATCATCACCTGACTGCTAATGGTACCTAACATTGCTCATTTCAGTCTCCTTTGGGTATTTTTCTATCATACTGTAGTCAATGTAGACATGTAGTAAATGTCTTCAAGACCTCTAGTACACGTGGGATGTTGGCAGAGTGTTCTTGACACAGTTAGTTTTTCCTGACTTCCTTTATTTTTTTGAATCGTAAGTTGAAATCGGTTCAGGACTCCATATGATACATACGGGCTTACAGAGCAAATGTGACCAGGTGAGTGATTTAGACTGGTAATCACATCTGAGTTGCATGATTGCAGCCTTCTCTTGTAGAGTATAAAAAACTTCTGAGAATGTTCGCAGATTAAATGCAGGTGTCTTGAGTAAAGAGCTGGAGATGCTTTGCATCAAACTCAAATAAAAGCCTCATACTCTACTCAGAAGGTCAAAAAAGTGAAAAGATTCAGTATATACTGTAAAATACACTTTTTGATGCAGAAGTACATTTGTTGGTTTTATAAGGAGAGGAGAATGAACGCGTGTTTTATGCCAAGTACATAAGACAAACTGCTTAAGATGCCTTTATGTCTGAAAATGCTCTGTGCTTAATTTTTCTGGAACATGTATCTAGTTTTGTTTAAACTTCAGACTACTGCTATATCAATGACTTAATACAGGCTTGATTAATGCTAAAACCTCTTCAAGAATACTTTCCCCCATACACCAGACAGTCACAATACATTTCAAAGGTATTTGATCAGTCCTTGTAAAATAGTGTCTGATAATGCAGATGTCCTGAGAGATACGAGCCCTGCTATTCTGGCTGCAGTAGCAGTTGTTATCCTCAGCTGCTTCAGCATCCTGAAGCCCTTGTCCTGAGGTGGTCAACCTTTTTCCCACCTTTTAGCATTGCTAGAGGGGTGCTGTTACAGCTGTCTCACCTGGGAAGCTGCAAATATTTGTTTCTGGATCAGCCAGAAGTGTTTTTTTTTTTTTTTTTCCCTCTGATTTCTGTTGTTTTGCCTTCCACCATCCTTTCACGGTTAGCCATGAAGCTCAAAAATCCACCATTCCCACATCTCCACCACTGACATGCACCTTTACTTCTGCTCTCTCATGTTTTGGGGTGTGACTGTGGTTTGATTCATTGTTCTGTTGGCTGCAGGCTTCCCTCTTATACTCATCTGTGAAGCACCACATACACTTAAGCACCACATGCCTCTGAGAGATTTAGGCACTTGCATAACCAGAGATGTTCTGTCCTGTTTGGACCTTCCTATGAGCTTGGAAGACCAGGGTAGTGGCATTCTGCTGGAATGGTGGGAGTCATAACAGTGGCATTTCTGAAGAGCACAAGGTAGTTAAAGCACGCAAACCTCCTCCTCCAGTCAAGACAGGGTTTTGATATTCTGTGTTTTAGCAACTCTAAAGAATTAAGAGTGTCCCCAGGAGTTCCTTTCCTTGGTTAAAAAAGGAGGTTAAAAACTCTCATGATGCTGAAAACAAATACTTATTTTCCTCTGCCCAGCTTTCCTACCTGTTACTTGTGTATCTCAAGCTAAGGCAGCAAACAGCCTGATTTCCTTTTGTAAAGTGTCCCTGTTCTACATGCTCCAAGCTTTGAGAACGTTATGACAAGCCTGATCCTGCCAGCATTCCTAAGAATAGTAACTTTTAATGCAAATGACATTTGGTAAAACCAGCCATAAAGGTCAATCCAGAGCCTACCATGTGCTTGCTATCATGACAAAGTATGCAGTAATTAATTTTCTATTCCATAGCTTGGGGTAAGATTCAAAGTGGACTTCAGCGCACCGTTCACCCATAGTCCTTGTTCTCAGCAGAAGTTTTAATTTTCTCAGTTCCACTTCTGGAAGTATATAAATTCATTAACAGATTCCCATAGTTCTGCTTTTCCATATCTAGAAATGACCTGTTCCTGGAACAGTGTTCTTGCAGCATTTCACACCTCTTGGTACCGTCACTTGCTCTAAGTAAGGCAGTTGAAAAAACTGATGTCCTTGAAAACTTCCTTCAGGCCATGTGTGTGAACATACACTTGAGAATTCACTTATATCCTGGCAGAAGAGGCAATACCTCTCTTTTCTTACATTTTCAGTTGCCCTCAAAGTCAACTATATAGAAAAGATCTGTTTCCATCCAGTCTTCCTGGTACTCCATTTCCAGAGACCAAGACACAAAGCAATGTGTTTCCTATTCTGCATATAAGATGTTGATAAATACCTACAATATTACCAGTGTGCTACTGATAAAATCTATTTCAGAACTGATAATCTTTAACTTCAAGGTAATCCAAATCATTAAATACTTCCGCTGGTTTAATTATGACAATAAGGTTAATACTCCAAATTGTGTCCTAATGCTAATGTTGAAACATAGTTCTTTTAAGATTTGCAATACGTGGTTTAGGAAATGGGCATTTTAGCTTGTGGTCACAAATACCTTTTATAAAAGCTATTTTGATGAAGACTGTCATAAAGATGCTTTTTCTCCCACTTAATTTACACATGGTCTCTGTGATTATGACAGCTACATAATGCAGAACAGTTTATGGCTTTTTTGAAGTTATTCCAGAAGGCATTGTATTGCTAGTTGCTCTTAGGGCCATGAAAGTGCATAACTAGATAACAATTTTCTTTCTACCAACCTGCTCTGCTCCACACAGCTGATCTGGCATAGATCTGTCAGCATTATCAAGTTCTGAGTTGGATTTATAAACAGTAAGAGTTCCAGTGGGCAAAATAAACGGAACAATACTTGATACCTGGTTAGGGTGGTTGGAGAGTTATTTCACATGAAATATCCCTTAGCTAAGTCCCTTCAAGTGAACTTTATGTGATGAAGAAAGTATTAAATGCAGACCTTGATACTGCAAGAAGTTTGTTTGTATAAAAGGTATTGGTATGTGTAAGTGTAAAAGTGTAAGTCCTAGAAGTAACAGGAATACTCATGTGCACAGTAACTGTGGCTGATGGTTAGGATTTGGGGGACCTCAGTTGTAAATCTCAGCATTTTATTTACATAAGGCAAATGTGGGAGGCATATGATGCTCAGTGACTGGTCTATGGCCTCTTGATCTGTTGTTTTGACTCAGTTGTTTGCTAAGAGGCATCCAAGTGTTAAAGCGGTTTTTGTAACTTGCCTATGGACACAAGGGGTAATGAATTTATCTGGCTCTGCAGGCAGCATTTAAATCACAATGCAGGTATCAAAGTCTTTGAAGTTCTTTCCAGCTGGGCACAATATTTTTTAACCAGAAGCAAGTCAGAGAGCACCTGGAAACACTGAGTAAACAGGCGAGGCTGGCCCTGTGAGAGGGACCCCTTGCTGAAGCTCAGGAGTTGGTGTGATGGAAGGTTCTGCTGCAGCCTGGCCCTCACGGGAGCAGGAGTACACAGGACCTGGCCAACCTCCAGGAAATGCTAAGCTTTATGTATGGCTGGGATGTTTTGAGGCTATTTTGCTGTTGCTGCAGATTGCTGTATTCCTAAGGGTAGGTAATGCTTTGCTTATAAGTTTGGCCATATTTAGTGTTGTATCTAAGTGCAACTGAAGGGAAATTTGTTCCAGGAGCCCAACCTGGTTTGAATATCTGAGCAAAATGCCTAGAAATTAAAGATGCCGCAGCATGGAGATCTCCCCAAAGCAGGCTGAGTTTTCACAAGTCAGTAGGGGCACAGGACAACAGAGACACTTAAGCTGGTTCTGTATTATATAGCCTTATTTTTTGTACTGTAAAAGCACCACCATGGTGGATTCAGCTTGGCATGCTAAACTATGCAAATATCCAGTGTGAGGTCTGTATTAGGACTGGGGGTGATCTTGAGGACAGTCCTTGATCAATAAATAGAGTGGTTCTAACATAACTCAATGAAGAGTGTTCATTCTGTGTGTGCTCCAGTTCACCACATCTGTGCCTCCCACAAAACCAGAGGATATAGATTAATTGGACTTGACTCTGATGGCAAAGTGTTGATGGCTCCTAGTCACATGCATCTAAATTTATGGAGTGAAACTTATGAAATCTCTTCTGCAATCATTATTTCCAGCTATCTAAAAGATCCATGTGGATCTGCTCTCTTCTAAGAAGCAACCCCTTTGAAATAGATATTTGAGTTACAGTATTTCTGGTAAACTGAAAATCCTTACCTCAGTAGCACTACCGTTACTAACTGACAAGCCACATCACTGAGGTCTGGATCCTTGTTTGAAGTGACAGCCACTCAATCTGTATCCAAGCTCTCAATCCAGACTTCAAAGCTAAAATACCCAGTGATCATGGAAGTAGCACTGTAGCCCTATTGCCGACAGCGCCTTAGGAGCCAGGCAGTAGCAATGACTATCTCTGCAATACCAGGAGGGCGAGCAGCTATACACGAGTGGGACCTTACAAAAAGGTAGCAACCACTCCCTGAAATGCCCAGTGTCCCCATTCAATAGCAGAAGCTCGCGCACCTGACACCCATGTTTCCCCCACTGAAGCAGCCCCAGCCCATGTGCAGGAACATTCCCCCGAACGCCAGGTCCTTGCAGCCAGCCAGGCAGAGGGGAAAGCCAAGCTGGGCTCTGCCCGCAGGGTGTGTGTGGCCATGCAGTGCAGCTGCCAGTTGCCCCTTGCCCAGGGAAGGCTGCGGGTGAGGTGCTGCAGTAGCCTATTGAGAAGCAGAGCCAGGAAATAAGTGTTCTGATTTCAGGGCTGTTAAGTGCTAATTGCTTTCACATTGCCCCATCAAGGCTGCCAGTAGCAGGTTTCACTACTGGAGAGGATTTTTTTCGTTCCAGTGAAAAGCTCCGAGCAGGGCAAGGTATTATTTATCACTGCCTTAGCTTAGCAGTCATAAAAGTGGCAATAATAGTTAGCTGATAAGGGCAGTAAAAAGGTCTCTAACCCTGGGGAAGGTTTTGACAAATGGCCGTTCACTAGATTGGAGGTGTTGCTGGCTTGGAGACAGATGGGCTCATCAGATGAATGTAGGTCATGCTACAGGTAAGTGATAGAGAAATTACTGTAGGAGTAGTTGAGGTAGTTACAACAATCTCTTCATCTACTGTTGACATCTTTTGCCTTCATAGTTAACTCATTTTTCTTTTAAAGAGATCTTCAGAGACCAGGGAGTGAGGGATGAGTGAGCTTTTTTGGCACAAAGGAAAGGATGTCTTTTGATTTTGATGCCATACATTAAACAGCTGTGTTTGTGACAAGTCTTCTTTGCCCCAGATTGTTTTGTTGCAACTTCCATTGGCTTCTGATTTGCAGTCAGTTCATGATACATTCTCTTTGTGGTCCTTGCTCTTACAAATTTTTGTCTTTTCCATTTACTTAAGCCTATCACAACATGAATCAGTAGATATTCACTGAAACCATTTGTTAGATATTTCTGTACAGAATTAGATGAGTGGTAGTTGAATGTTAAACACCCACGCATACTCATTTTCAAAAGGAAAGGAATACACAGTCTGCAGTTTGCCTTGGATAACGTTTTGAGCAATACAGATTTTGTTGTATTTCTCCTCTCGTATTCCTGAATGATCAAATAATTATAAAAATAAATGTTATGTTTCAGGTAGCTCTTCTTTTGGGTTTGAGTTCTGAATGTGAACATCCATACTGACTTGCCTTAAGTGCCCTGAGGTCAATGCTGAAGTGTTCAAAGACTGAATTAATCTGACATAAGAAAATACTTCAGACATGGAAGATGTAACAATGAAACAGAGGAAGTCACAGTCACTCCCTTCCCTCAATTTTTGTGGATTTCAGCTAAACCTTTAGCCTCATTTGATATAATAGGGTGTGTTGGTCTGCTTTATTAGAAAGAAAAAGCACGTGTGTGGAAAGGAATCTGGGAATTTCTACATCACAGGCCTTGAAAATGTTTTGGGGCTTAAACTTTCATAGCAGAAGTATTTAAGAGTGTTTCTAAAGACAAATTAGATTAAATTCTGTACTTTTGACAATTGTTCATTTTTATTTGTGTTTTTGCAGCTTGTTCATGTTTTAAATTTGAGAAAATTCTGAGAAAAATATTTCTCATGGCCAGATGAAGAAGTTCCTTAAAGAAAAGTAAACAATAGACATCTTCAAAGATGGCTTTAGGATACAGATATTTTCCCTTTTTGAAGACTATTGAAGTCAGGTCTGTATTAACAATGACAAAAGTGTTGTCTTCAACCATCTAAGCGAATGAATACTCATTCACTTATTTGTCCAGACCAGACAGTCTAAAAGGCAATGTTGACAAAATAACCAAGGACTGACAGAACAGGCCATGCCATTCCTCCGTGTGTGACTTTGCCACAACTTGGAGAATGCCCCTCGTTTGAAGAAAGGATGTTGCCAAGATTTTGAAACAGTTTTTCAGAACAGGCTCTGACACAGAGAGCTCATTACAGTGACTCTGAACCCATCGTACATCCTGGAATCACTATGGACTACTCTATTCACTGTGGACCATTATGTAGCTTTTTATGGTGTTCTTGGTACTTATGTCCAGATTTCTTAAAAGGGACTGAAAGCCTATTACCACAGCCTGTGTTTTCAGTGTATCACCTGTCATCCACAGCTTATCCTGAGAGCCCTGCACTGTTTCTCCTTCACTAGGAATCTAAAAATTACGTAGTGATATACGTAGATAGAAGAACAATGAGAAATAATGATTGTTCTAGTTGATTCTTTGTTCTAATAAGAACAAAGTTTGCTGGGCATGTGATAGACTAGAAAAGAAATTAAAATAAAGGGCAAGGAAAACACAACCAGAGCATTTGCTGTTTGCCTATGGCTGGACCATTCCTTCACCTTCCCTAAACAGAGAAGACCTCCCACTCTTTTGTCTCTTCTGAGCTTACAGACAGCTGTGCTGGTTTGAAGGCAGAAGTGAATGGAGCATGATAAAAAGTTGAGTTTTCATGGGTAATATCTGCTCATTTTCCTTACATCTATTTTTCCAGTGAATTTTAAATAAAATCACCAGTATGCTTTCGATATGAGATTTTTCCTATACCTTTATTTGATTCTGAACTATGGAGCCCCAAACCCACAACCCTGCTACATTCAGGGAAGAAAGTGTCACATATTCCCTAGCAATGGTCTGGTGGCCAGTATCTGGAGCTGGAGTTCTGGTATCTTTATTGTTGTAGTAGCTTATTGTTGACCCTTATCAAAGTGATGACACTGACTGGATGACGAGTATAACTGCTATGTTCTTGTTTAGATTTCAGGGGTCTGACCAGAGTGCTGGTATGACTGGGCAGGTGGCTCAATCTATTTGCTGTCACTCCTTTAAAAATGGGATAAAATACCACTATACTACAGGGGTGTTATGAGGGTAAAATTCATTATTAATGACTACGAGGTATTCAGATGCAGTGGTAATGAGGCTATATGGATGTCTGGAGTATGTGCTTCACTGCACATCTGAAGCAAAACATGTCTGTTTCCTTGACAACCCCTCTGCATCTCTACCATTGTAGCTGCTCTCCTCTGTACAGGGAAATATCAAGTGTCATTACTGGAGCTTGATCACATTTTTCTCCATTCATATTCCACTATTTAAAAAATTCCATTTGTTGCATTGGCAGTGTGGTGCTCTGAATGGTGCAGGCCTATCCCTCCCTGTTTCTTCTTCTTTTCCTCCCACTCCTTCCTCCGGGGTGCAGTCCCCCCCACTTTACCATCAGGATCCATGCTAACCCCTTCAGGAGACTCAGTTCAGCTGACTGGTAGCAAACTAAGTGCAAAAATGAATTAAAGGAATAGTTTACTGCTGAGCTGCTTTTCAGAGGGTTCAGACCAGCGTTTGGTGCTGCAGGGAGAGCAGGGGCCAAGCAAGAGCAAGGAGAGGCAGGAGAGAGGGGAGCCGTGGGGGGGGGGGGCTCAGCTCAGCCCTCTTCTCTGCCTACAGCAGAAGTCTCAGAGTCACCCCACCAAAGGTGGGAAGCAGCAGCACAAATGTGGTAACACAGAAACACATCATATCCATGTCCATGCATTGCCCTTGAGAAAATTAAAACAACATGAACTTTCTGAACAACAATTAGCGCTGCCATCTGTTACTGTCAGCAGATGTATGTGATACCCTTGTGTTCGCTTCCTCGGAAAGAGCTGTGTGTATTTCGCTCATGTTACCCGTAAATGTTTTCCTTTTAGCAATGTAGAGATATGTGATATTATCTAACATTTTTAACTTGACATTTCATGCTTGTATGAATACCTCTACATAAAACAAATATCAAAGAGACCTTCTGCAGTTCTAAGCTGCATATGGTCACTGTCTCTAGACAGGTGAGACTTTATAGCCCATGGAAACCCAAGGATTACTCATGTGAGAAAATGCTCACCACAGCGCGTAAACTTAGTGCAACCTCATCTTTCTAATGCAGCCAATGTCTGTGTCCTCCTTTGAACTCCCACATGTCAAGATGATTCATGGCTGCCAAAGATCCAATCCTACATATGGAGAAAAACAAATATGTCATGTTTAAATAGTTGACATCAATTTAAAAATCAAAACATCAGTTTTCAAGAAGTCAGCTTTTCTCACTGTGAGTCTATCCTAATTACCATGTAAAGTTATAAGACAAATATAGGCAAAAAGTGGTGGGAAGACACCTGAGTTGAAATTCTGAAGCTCTGCTTGTTCCCAGGACCTATGTCTCTGCAGCTCTATTCCCCAGGGGTTCATTGCACCGACTAGTACTTCACCCACTTGCACTTCTCTTCATGAACAAGCTTACAGCTCTGTGCATTTGCACTGGGTGATGTCCCAGGAAAAAGTGCCAAACAGGAGTGTTAAGCTGTTGCAAAACTGAACACAAAAATCAGTTTTTGGTTAAGAAATGAAAGGAAAAGGAAGCACAGAGTGTGGGCCATAAAGTCTGTCCTGTAAATCTGCCCACTCGTTCAGTGTTTATGTGAGCACGATATTACCACAATTATATCTTTAGTGCCAGTGAGACCTTCTTCCATTTTATAAAAGCTGGAAGGTGAATAGCTGCAAAAGAAAGGAGAACCTTGCTTACTTTTGGCAAGAACTGAAGGCAGGTAAAGGAGACTTTTCCCTCTGAGATCGAGGAATATTATCCTAGCAGTTCCTGCTTACACTGCATGTTCTACCTCTTTCAAGTGTATGTATTTCCTTTTGTGTTATAGAGGTTGGTCCCTACTGAAATCCGTTTATTGGAGTAGTAGTTGTTGCAAATGAAGACATAAGGAATTGCTCTACAGTATCCTGGGAGACCATTTTCCATTTTAAAATCGATGTTAATTAAGTGTACATACTTTAATGTTACCATAAATCTGTTCCAAATTTACATGCTACCAGTACCTTACAAAACATAATTTCCCTTGATTCCAATGAGATCTTCCCTCAGTGTGTCTTGTGCAAGTTAATTAACTAAGTGGCTTTGTTTTTCCGTAAACACAAACACAAACATATAATATCTACACATGAAAAGGGAAAAAACAATGGAGATTTAGCTTTTTTTGGCAGATGTGGGTTGAAATTCCCCTTAGGTATACAACCCCACTGAAACCAAATTATCTAAAACATCCTAAGTAGGCTGTTGGGAAAAATGACATCGCTACTATTTCAAGTCTCCTTATGTGTGCTTGTGAGAAAGCACTGTCATAGATGTCTAATTCCAGGACAGGGCTCAGGGTTGCTAAATCAAACTGAAAACAGTCACTTTCTATGGCTTTCATGGAGGAGCTGAAATTTGTGGAAGTGATGGAGCTTCTCCCTGTTTCTTACTGAACATTTAATGCAAATCCCCAATCTCCAGCCATACTAAGTTTTGTTAGGGATGTTCAATTTATCTGAAAATTATGAAGGAACTGGAGCATTTTCATGCCCAGCAGATATTTTAAACAGCTGAGCATAGACACAGCAGCAGAACTGCTCTATAGGAAGTGTACAGAGAATGGCAGAATGTTCTGCCATGAAGTGTTCAAGGCCAGGCTGGATGAGGCTTTGAGCAACCTGATCTAGTGGGGGGTGTCCCTGCTTATGGCAGAGGAGTTGGAACTGGATGATCTTTAAGGTCCCTTCCAACCCAAACCATTCTATGATTCTACGATTGATTCTATGCATTTGATGTAGGAGGTACCAAGAAAGCATTGGCTACATGACAAAAAGGTCTGATGGTACACGTTTACTTTAATGAAGGGCAGAGCAGGAGAACATGTATGTGTGTGTGTGTATATATATACATATATATATACAGACAAAAGTATACTCCAGAAATATGGGAGCCATATGGGGAAATACAGCAATTCCCTGTACTGGGAAAAAGACTCAAGTGTGACAGAGAGCTCAGTGAAAATAAACTTCAGGATTCAGTAGGCGCTTCTGCAAGGGATTAACAAAGCAAATGTGGACTTGCCTCTAACAAGAAACAGAGTCCTAAATTCAATGCAAACCAATTAGCCCACTATATGTGGGAGATGCCAAAACCATGAGAAGCAGGGAAGCACACCGCTTTGCATTACCGTTTGCTGTAGCTGTGCACCACGTTTCACGCTGACTGGACTTCTAGATTGCCTCCAATTAATACAAAGATCAGGACTCTCCACCATGTATTGCCTAATCGACTGCATTTCTGGAGGGAATCAAGTCAAGCCAGTGGGAAAGCTGGTTTGAGAAGCTCCTTCCGTTATTCTTAACAGCCATGAACAAGTGTTGCAGTCCTATGCTGAAGTTTGCTGCCTTTAAGTTGTGAAGTTAGGGCTGGTTTTGAGGCCGTGCTGTAAACCAGGTCACTGAAATGTTTGAAATAGTCACTGGAGGCTCCAGGGCAGATACTTCTGAAGCCAACTTTGTCATCACAGCCAGCACTGCATAACTGCATGATAAATGTTGTAGCTGAGTCCATGAAATAAACATGGAAATAAATGTAAGAGTATGAAGAATGAAGAATGCAGCCCACCAGTGCCCTCCAGCTATATGATAAATGTCTACTGGCCACAGCCACAAAGAGGAAATGGAACAGCATCCAGACCTTGGTTTAGTTATTTACAGCACATCTGATCACACCACATTATTGCCAGCTACAGGTATGTTAGAAACCTGCAGTTGTACAGTTGTTTCATACTTTAATCTTGACTTTTAGAACTGTTGGTGGGAAAAGCCTTATGTAATTATCCTCAGGATGGGTTTTTTTTTTTGTTTGTTTTTGGGTTTGTTTTTTGCTATTTCTGAATGAAATGGTTTGATTTCATTAAAATGGCTTATTTCAATTTGTTTAAAATTAAGAAGAATCAGCAACACTAAAATGCCCTTACATCTAAAAAGGTGTTTCATTTCATCCCAGCTCATCCCTGCCCTTCTGCTGATAGACTTTGGCAACTATTTGGAGAAGGAGGGGCTTAAAAATAGATGTAAAATCCCTCTTGTATGGAGATCAATAATCCTTCTTTCAGAAAACTATCTTCTTGTAAATCAGTGGGGATCTTTAATACAATGATTTACACTTCCGACCTATGGTTTCAGCATCTTCTAAATAATAATCTGGAATAGCAACCTTCTTGTTGACAGGCCTGAAATACTTCCGTGGGATTAAGGAGTGTAGTTGTAGTGTATAGACCTCTGATTCTGCAGGCAGCTCTGCCAAGCTCTTTTGAAATGCACATTGAAAGCAGCTCAGGGACACTCTCACTTGATTTCTTCCCCTTACAAGCAGATCTGGAGGAACACAGAAACAAAAAATCTCTCTCATCCTTCAGAACAGGAATCACTTAGTACAAACTCAGTGGAGGTATGCCATAAGAAATAACCTAAAATCTCCATATATGGTCGTTGCCCTGGACCAGAATAGGCTACTTGATACCAAGAACATGGGGACTCTGTTGCTCACTAGAAGTCCGCAACACTGTATACCCCAGAGGACTCTTGGTCTGCTTTAATTTAAATTACTTATACAGTACCTATAACAGCTCAGTGTTAGAAAGCTGCAAAGGTGACTTAAATCTCATATGTCTGTTGTGTTTCCAGTGTTTTCCCATTTTCTTGCCTGCTGTGCTTGGTTGTTAATGATTATAATTACTTTTAATAGATGCAGTTATGCAGTGGCAATACAAGTCCTTTGCTGCTGCTGGGTCTGCAAAACTCTTCATGTCTTAAAGAGATTTTGGTAGGTATGATGGAGGCAAGGTATGGACTGTTTAGGTCACTCTCCGTGAGTGCGCCCTATTGCAATGTTGGGGCACCACAGGCACATTGAGAATGGAAATTTAATCATGTACCAAGAGCTATTGCCTTCAGCCTACGTTTTCCTTAAGTTCCTGTTCCTTTTAAGTGACTGTCAAGGGTTATAATCCATCAATTAAAAAAATATTCCTCCTTTGAGTCTATCTTTTAAGAGGATTCATCCATTCCAGCAGGCTGAGTTTAGCATCATCAGCTGCTCTATTCCTGGATCACCACGTGTATGTAATTGCCTGGAATCCCAGGCTTTCCCATCTGCTTTCACTAAAGGACAGTACTTTTCTGCCTTAAGGAGATTAAAAACAGACCTTGTACTTTTTTGGGCTGTGACCATGAGTCATCAGAAGGAGAGGACACTAAAATTTTGTTTGAAACAAATTAAGTGTAACATGAGCTTCCCTGGCGAGGGCTGCATTGTCTGTGTAGATTTAACACATAAATGGTGCTTTATGCTTCACCAAATCCAAACCCCCCAAATATCCATAGTATTTGCACTATTTGAAAATGTCTCTGAAGAGCTACTCTAAAAACTTGATGGAGGGTGAATCTTCATTTTCTAGTTTAAGGATAAAGACTGAGATTTCCTGGGGACAAGTCTAAAAATATACAGTCATTAAGAATTTCTGTTAGGTTGTTTCTTCAATTCACTTGTCTAAAATTGACACAGAATATTGAAGATGCTAAATGCTGAGTCAGGTAGAGTCCCTACCAATACAGGACATGACATTTCATAGACACACACTGAGCCTGTGAGGAACAGGAGGGAAAGCAAAACACACATAACAAATATTAGCTGCATCACTTGATGCATCACTGGAAGATGTTCAGATTCTGTGGTGTTATAAGAATGCATGGAAAACAGCATATGATTTTAACTTCTTCTGTTTTTTTATCACAGAAGTTACATTCCCTTGGGTTTTTTTGGGTTTGAACTTATCCTCTGTAACTCCTCTTGACTTCAGATAGAGGCAACAATGTTCACTTGTCCATAAGGCAACTGCATCAAGGTACAGATGATATATAGATGAATTATTGAAATCTCTGAGTCTGGAGACTTGTATTGTGGACCAGTCCTATGTTTCCATCTGTCTTTGCTTCTGACTGGTCCTTGTCAGTCAAACCTCCAGGAGATACATGTCTCAGAGACACAGCTGTGTGTTTGACTAGCAGTCTCCTTGCACTTGCCTTTTCTGCTTCCTAAAGCTGCCTCAGGGTAGATCAGTAGTGATATTCATGGTGGTG
This sequence comes from Antrostomus carolinensis, assembly GCF_000700745.2. Lineage (NCBI taxonomy): Eukaryota > Metazoa > Chordata > Aves > Caprimulgiformes > Caprimulgidae > Antrostomus > Antrostomus carolinensis. The sequence goes on from NW_010309345.1 coordinate 14,786, forward strand.
ATAATTACGTAGGGTTTTAAGATGTTGTGATGAAAGATCGGTTTTTACCAAAAAAGATTTTAATCATCTTCAGTAATCTTTGAAAAAGTTGCTAAAACAAATCTGTAATTTAGCTATTCACAAACAGGATAGTGCAACCCATAAAAGCTTAACTCTTCTTCCAACAAAATCAGTCACAAAGTCTCCTTTGACCTTACTGGGGTAGAATCTGGCTTTGGGTACTTGATCTTGGATCTTCTAAAGGCAAGAAGTGTTTTACAATGAATAGAACAGAAGCGCAAATAGCTATAGAATATTCAGGAACTCAGAAATTCAATACTCCTTGTTCTTAGTTAAAAGCCAACAAGAAAAATATTTACATGTCATTTGCTCTGCTGAAAATAGAATCAAATTTAATCATATTTTCTTAAAGTTTCTCAGAAATAATGATTTAAATGTCATTATTAAATGGATTTTTAAACTATCTTAATGATCTGCATTTAATGCAACATTTTGGCTTCCCCTTGGTGCACACCTACCCTGGAACAGCTCTGGAGCGTGGCAGGAACACTGCTGATAGCACGGTGTAGCAGCCACCTCTAGTTTCACCATGTCACACATTTATAGTGGTTAGACTCAAGCATGTAGCATTGCTGTATAATCAATACTGCTATTTCTATTTCTTGTACTCCAAAGGGTGACATGGGTAAGCAACTTTGAGAAGGCTGTCAATACATTTATATATTCAATATAGTGCAAGCTGTGTGTGCAGGTGTGTGTAGATATATAACATGTGGTATACATATATATACACATCAAAATAACATACGAATGAAAAGACAAACTCTTAGTTTTATAAGCATGTGCCAATTATTTTTAGGAAATGTGCATAGTCATACCAATCACTCTGAGACAGATGAAAGCATATCTCCCCCTAGGATAAATACACTTTTCTGGAGTGTGGTTCACTTACCAGCTTTTACTTTAAAAACTTCATACTTTTTCAGGAGTGGGAGGGGGGAATGTGGCTTCAACAATAAGCACTTTAAAAATTACATAGTGCAAGGTGCTTTTCCTTGGGGTATTACAGTAAATCCATTGAAGCAGAGAAGAGAATGTGATGTCATTGCCCCATCTCTGACCATGGGTGCCTGAATAGAGGACAGAACAGCATCTCCATGGGTACCTGCTGAAAGTCTGGTTTTTGTACCTGAGAGAAATCTGCCGCAGGAATGTATGGAATGAGATGGTAAATTTGTAATCCAGAAAGGACTACATTGAGCTAAACATCCACCTGATTAGCTACACCAATATGCAGTTCTTTCAAGGCACGCCCAGAACACCATCTAGTAGGCTCCTGCAGACTGGCCCTTGGGAGGATACATGAGCCTCAAAATTTCTTGTTTCAATGTTGGGCTGCAGATTTTGAGGCTTTATTGGTGATTAGATCTAATTGCTTTTTTCCCATGTTTCAGTGGAAAATAAGCCTCTAGTTTGCAGTGCTACATTGGCCACAAAAGTATTTTCTGTTTACCTATCTAAAATTAGGGATCATACACATGGCTTTCAAATGATAATTTTTGTTACAATCATTAAGTGTACAAATATCACTGTCATTTTTTCACAAAAAATATTGCCTACAGTTGATATCATGCCATAAATATCTGGGTATGAGAAATTTTGCTTTATAAATGAGAAGAGCAATATGCAGTGAGGCACCAGGATGCCTTCTTGAAGGAAAAGACTGGCCAAGCAGCTGTTGCTGGCAGGATTGTGCCCATCTTGTGGACACATAGAGGCCTTCAGAGCCACTTGAATAAGGGTAGCTTAATGCATCTTCTGTTGAGAAATTAGAGTTTTTCACATTGCCCTTTCTCATAACCTTTTTTTTTACCCTACATTCTTTTCACAAGTGAGAATTTCTTGGTGCCCCTCTGACTCCATCTTGCTATTGAAGAAGCACAGGAATGCAAGTGGTGATGCCCTCCTTATATGCACCAATAACAACTTACAAGAGGAAAAATCTCAGCTCAAAATACAGTTTTCGTAATGGTGTAATGAAGAAGGATTTGCAGTGAAAAAAAACCTTGTTTTTTGTTATAGTTTTAGACTGATTTTTTTAAATGAAGCAGTTACTTGCAAAATTTTCCAAAACAAAGCCCATCAGGTTTTTCCCCACCTAATTCTTCTTGCTGGTAGAAATGTATCATTACCTTTGGCAGAGACTGAGTGCGTTCACACTTGCCTTTGCACAGCTACTTGAGCTTTCTACAGCAGTAGCAGGTTAAGATGAGGGTCAGTAACCAGAAATTGGGGTCAGTTTTCCTGATATCACATTACATATCTCAATCACTAGCTCTTTCTGGAATGTTTCATCTAAAGACATTAAAGTTTAGCTGCCTTTTAAAGCAAGGTCACTCAGTTTCTCTGAATTTTATCTCTATCCTGTGGCTTTTTACACAAAGATCCAAATAAGATTTGCTGACAGATGTTTCTTAGCACAAGTGCATTTAGTTTGCTGGGAGGCAATTTGAATATCAGAAAGCTGAAACAATGCTGAGTTAGTGCTCCAGTCCAATGCCTTCTTAATTTAAAGGAGAGGGAATTGAGCCTGAAAAAAGCTGCAATATCACAGCGCTATGTCTACTGTGGGAATTTTGCCTACAAGTCACAATAACTGTGTGCAATTCAGAAAAGCGCGTTTCCTGCTGTCGGATGGGAGGGATCAATGCATGTAGTACTTGGATTACAAATAGAGCAATAGCAATGAAACAATTGTTTGCAGTGTGTGAAACTATGGGAGAAGCAGCACTTTCTCTGCTGTGCTGTAATGTTTGCCTTTCCTCTCGAAGACATCCTTAGCCCTGGCCCCTGGTCCCCACAGAGGAGCACAGAAGGCTCCACAGGGAGCTGCTGAGCAGGGACCTGCCATAGCCAGCCAGCAGTGAAGGGCACAGGCAAAGACAGGGCTGAAATATCTGTCTGATGTGACTCAGAGGAGACTCATGTAGCCAGCTCCTGTTTATTTGCATGCTAGTCCTCAAACTAGTTGGTATTTTTCACAAAAGTTATATGATGACAAAGCCTTGAAATATAGTCATTTGTTGACATCAGAGCAGTGAGATACGGCTCCTTCCCATTGTTGTCCAGATGATTTGTGCTTTTCATTACAGCAATATGATAATAAAATCAGAGTCCGGAGAAGGAAAATGACAGATAAAAGCAGACGCTTGCCAGTAGTGTGGTATAACAAAGTCCCTTGCTCTGTCTGGAAGTATAAGTCTTTTACATCAGTAGAAAGCTATTTAGTTCATTCTCATTAAATTTATTAGTACAGTGACTTTATATAGGTTTGACACAATGATTTGGTAAAGCTGGCCACTGCATTATTCTAAGTGGCTTTTTTTCAAACACTGAAATGGCCCATGGGGCAGTAAACCTGGCTTTAGTGGTCAACTTCAGCAATTAGTGGGAGAAAATAGCCAGAAGATGCTGAGGTCTGCAAAGCAATTCCTTTGTCTATTTTTAATCACACCTTTGTGGAGAGACATTGAAAATTTGAGAGCATGTTATCAGGGAATTCAAGCTCCATCACTTTTCCCGGTATGTGTTAGGAAAAATGCTAGGGGAAAAAAGAAAAAAACATTGTAACAAATGTTGCATGATTAGATGATTAGGATTGAGGGTAGAGCCTTGACCATGGTTCAGAGCAAGATAGTAAAAAACTGAAATTCAAAAAGGGTCAAATTTTTTGCAGTGGGAAAAAGCTGATGTCTAGCTCACAGCAATTTGTCACGTTAATTTGCAGGAAGATAGAGGAGTGAGAATCATAGCGGGGATAAAACTGCAAGGAGGGTCAGATAGTGCTTGGGAGGGATGTTTAATGAAAGGAGGTATCTTCAGAGGCAGAAACAGAAGAGAAGCTCCTTGAGTAAACATATGTAATGCAATAATATAATAACCAGGGCTCAGGAGCCTGCCAGGGGCAGAGTGCCCATGGTTTTATATGGCACATGGTAGAAACACACCTTAGTACAGCATGAGCATGAGCTTCGGAGGGTAGAGCTGTCAGCCTTTGTGCTAAACCTCCTGTGACTTTTTAAGTGGACAGTAGCAGTTTCTCCTTCCACAAGGGAATCCTCAGGGGATAGGGACACAAACCTTTGGCACAGAGGGTAAGACAAGACCATGCCCTGCTGCAGCACGGCTGGGCCAACAGAGCTACTCTCTCCCCTTGCTGCAGCCCCAGCAGGGTTGTGCACCAGGGAGCAGCAAGGTGGTCCTCACTGCTGCCCTCGGGTCTTCCTTCATATTGCTTTTCTTGCTCACTATTCCATGTCTTTGCCCAGACCTCAAGGGACTGAGCCTGCAATACATCTCTCAGTAGAGCCTGACTTTTCAAAAAATTGTCAAACTTGAATTTTCAGTTCCATATCTGTAACTACACTGTATTTTAGCTGACATGGAATTTTTCAGACTGATTTCAGTAGCTGCCTGATAGCTTTGAAGGTATTAACATTTGTTTCAACAGGAAAGACTGTACTTGTGAGCAGAAATAGCTTTTCAAATTGATATCCTGAAAAGAGCAACAGTGCTGATGACCATGCTGGCCAAGAGAGGAAACACGCACCTGGGTGTGGACCACATCGGGATCTTCCAGAGTGCCCAGAGATACTGCAGCACTACCCAGAAGAACCTTCAGGATACTCACAAGCAATAAGGGAGCTGAGTTAGTGTTGGACAACTTCTTGCTGAATATTAAAATGTCACATTTAATGTTCAGCATGTTGTCAATTTAGGGCTTGGTAAAGGAAAGCTGGGAGAAGCACCAGTGATGTTTTGCTGTAAGATGTGGTATGTTACTGATTTAATTCAAACAGTCACTTGTACCTTAAGGAAAGCAGAGATTATCTGTTTCCTCCTTGTAGAAAAATATTAAAGTCTATCAAGCACCGGATAGAAAACGAGGATTGGTGATCACTGCCAACATGTTAAGCCTTAGAGAGCAACTGGCTATACATAGCGTGCTTGCACATTTTCTATGGGTATCAATTACATGCACAGAGTATCTATTCTCATTAGATAATTGTGGTTATTAAGTGTCCATCTGAATACACTAATGGCCACGTGATTACTCAAGTGTTGAGTTTTGCAAGCAGATTTTGCTTCTGGCTCTTTATCCAAATAAGAAGGAAGAATATACAGTAGACTTCTGTTGTAAAATGGGGAATGAATCTGAAAATAAATATGCCTACTGCACCATTTCTCACTAGTTTACAAAGCAGATTAAACAACCTGGAATCTATTACAAAAAATAAAAAACGTATGCTTGAGAAAGTAATTTCTCATACTAGAATCAGACTAACACAAGACTTTCCATTTACAACTACAAATGCAGCCAAGTCCTTATGATTTTCTTACAGTTCTGCAAACTAACTCATGACCACTTCAGAAATATCCTTGTTTTTGCTGCGTTTTCAGAAGACTATAATGAGTTTAAAACCAGCATCTAAAAACTGAACCACATGGGTTTTTTTCAGAATTTTAGAACTGAATGTTGTTAAAACTACAGTTATTTTTTTTTCATTGCATCTCTGTGAATTAAAGCCTCTTGCTTGCTAAGCATTCTGACTAAATGAAGCTATGTTTATTTCTTTATTTAAACTACAACTCTCACAGAAGCAGCTAGACTAAGAACATGTAAAACTCTTTCACTAGACATAAAATCTTTGTTCTCTTAATTTCTGCTTAGAAAATGTAGTGATTTCTTTGTGGTCTTAGCAACTCATAAAGAGGAAGAAATCTATAGCATGCTTTTAAGTATTTTCCAAGTTATTTCTATAAAGACATAGAAAAAGCAACAAATTAGTCACTAGCCATGAAATGCAGCTGACTTAACGGAGCTTGTGTAAATGCTAACAATCATTAATGCCTGTTGAATAATTGGGTATACATGTATAATCCACTTTTTTTATATACAGAATGGCACAAGCTAAGGCAACATAGGCTAAACTTCAAGGTTTTCATCATCCTTGTAAATCTTGTCTTGATCCCTGTTCTTCTGCTTAAAAGGTCCCAGGAACATTCCACCTAAAGCTATTCTAACAGAAAACATCAGTTTAGGATAGTGAATGAAAGGCAATGTCTCAATGACCCTGGTAGAGTTACTTTACTTTCATTTTTCAACAGGTGTTTGCTTTCCATATATATTTTGCTTCTGTATATCTGAGACTCTGATCAGAGCTGCTACCTATTCATGATACATTTTCAAAACATTTCTGTTATCCTGGCACTATGGAATTTTGCAGAAAATAAATGATGCTGCAGAATTAACAGAGAATGTAATCCCTGCCACAGTGGTCTGTAGGATGCTTTAAAAAACACAGGCAGGACCTTGCACTCTCCTTTGAACATTCTAGTTTCTATTTATTTATACAGCAGTGCAGTGCTTCTGTACACTGTATTCACTAAGTTTTCCAAATACTTTAAAAAATGTTACAGAGTCATCATTTTGTAAGTATTTTAAAGCCATTGCATGCATTCTGCTCATATTCAGATGAAACACGAACTCCTTGCTTAATTTTTGGCAAGGAGTTGTTTCGTCACAAGACAGCCCACCCAGAATAAGGAGCAATGACTCGCTGTGGTGTCCAGGAGCCAGACAAACTTATACAATTGAAATTCTTTCTGTTTGACTTCTTTGTGGAGTAAATCAGTAACCACCTTTTTGGAGGGTGACTGGCAGCCCTCTCTTACCCCTAGTCCCGGAGGATGGACTCACGATCTGCCCATCTCTGTGCTAGCCTGCAAGTTTCTGCCCATCACTCTGTCTGGAAGCAGCAGATTGGAAGCAGATTAATTTTACAGCCTCGAGTCCTTTCTATATGTGCATGCCCAGGGTGGCTTTACAGTTTAGTTCTAAAAAGGTCAAATTGTCAATTGGTAGTGAGCTTGTCCTCTTGAGAAGTGCAGGGTCTGGAGAGGGTACCACCTTACCCACTGTCAAAATGCAACCCCTCTGTCACTGTGGCTTGTCAGCATGCAAAAAAGCACCATCAAACCCAACCAGCTCTGGTGTGATCAGGCAACAAAGATGGACAGTGGGCTCCTGGGACCTCTGGAGTCAGCAGCACTTTTATCTCTGGTTTCAGCATGGTCAGGATTTCGGCCACCAAGTGAATTAGGTTGTAGGAACTGGAGTTAGCTCTGAAGCACCTCCAATACTTGCAACATTTTTTTTAACATCATCTTCTGATACACACTCTCTTGATCTAGTGGAAAGCATTACCCTGACAGCCAGCTCTGCAGTGTGCTGGGATGCTCGAAGGTGCTGCAACCCAGCTGCGCTTTGCTGCACATGGTAGTTGCAGCAGAAGACTTGGCTAAGGTGGTAATACTGTGAGCAGACATCATCTCCTCACCCCAGCACAGTGTCCTCATGTCCACTTGCCTTCACTTCTAAAAAACCTTCACAGACTTAATTTGTATTGGCACAGGATGGAGAAATAAAAACACCAGGAAACTCTCTGCTTTTTGCTAGTGTCCTCCAAAATTAACCCTCCTCCTACGCCTCAGCCATTCCTTCTTAGTGGGCAATTAATGCCTGAAATATGAAAGCTTGACTTCATGCCCTTCCATAATCTCTCTGACTCACTCTTCCCCGAACCAGTTCAGGTACCTATACTTTGAGCTTTTACTTTTTAAGCTACATTATGTAAAATATATTCTACAGAAAAGTAAATGTTTCTAGGCAGAAAGTTAACTGCAAAGTACAACTAAGGTTTCTTTTATTCATAGCTTAATAGGTTTAATTCCACACTGCTATTCATCTCTGATGCGTGCCTCATTGATAAAAATATTATCTTTATAGACATTTGTCAGTAAAAATTGGATGAAGGCAAAGTATGGTATAGGTACAAACATGAGAGGGAAAAAAATAAAAGAAACTGAGGAACTGAGGAGAGGCACAGATTCATGCATTAGAAACATGTAAGAAAAGATGAGAGGAGTGGTTGTTTTATTTGATTAATTTATCAACTCTGGTTATTAAGATGCTTACATTCAAATATGTGACTACAAAAAAAAATAGGAATAATTGGAATCATATTTAAAATGCTGTTTAATTGGATTAACAGCTTTTTCCACCTAGCTAGTAATGAAGGGTAAAGTATATCCCAACTGCCACTAATGTATTATTAGTCTGTTAACAAACTTAACGATTTAATTGCACAGTCCTGGGTCAGCTTGTCTTTTTTTAAAAATAACAATGTCCAAGGTGAGAATGAAACAAAACATTTCAGGTTGTTAAATCAGCCACTGGGGGAAAGCTATAAGGTCTCCTGGATACAACTGAAATGTGGAGAAATTACAGGAAAGACTAACAAAGAAATCCATCATCTGAATGACGGCAGTCACTTTCACATTTTGCGACCTCCCCATATGGGTACCAGTGCATCAGGTAAATCCTTCCGCTCTCCTAGAGCAGTGGAGCTCTGCAGTGTTGATGTCTGATGTCTACAGCAGCTTTCTGTCCTTTCTCCTGACAAAATCAGGTTTCTATTAAGCAGCCAAGCCTGCCACTCATTGGAGGTCTGATTCTTGTGAGAACAACCAGATCACAACCATAGGATGTAGAAAATTACCCACTCCAGAAACATTGTCCTTTTCATGAAGAAAACCCAGGCAAGTTCAGAACGCCACAAGGATATCAGGGAAATCCTGCAATACTTACAGTAAATTATGGGAGTTTTACTGCTGACTGCTGCAAGGCTGGAATTTCATCTAGCAGCTGGACTGCAGAATCTCTTCTTATAGCCAAGGTGCCACAACACAAAATATTTTGATTTCTCATGTAAAAGTCTTAGCTTGGCTCCTCTTTTTCCCCCTTCTAAACTGAAACTTTTGTAGTCAATAGAAATCACTCATTTTCCATGTCATAAGACCAGCAATTGACCTATAGATTTAAAATATCCAGCCTACTACAGGGGTTGAACTTTCACTCTTTCTGTACAAATTTAAGTTGCCCTTGGCTGCAGGAAAGCCAAAGATTTGCATTTTTATGAAATAAATTTCTATGTACCTAGTTCTTTTCTTCCCCTCTAACTTGGCTCCCAGTCTGAAGCAAGGGACTCTTTTCTGAGGCCCTGAAGAGGCACCTACCTTTCTGCATGAGCTATATGAGGAACTTGGGCATTTAAGTAGTTAAATTTAAAAAAGCTGGAACTGTCACATCAGAGTGATGGAACCACATTGGTTTAACTGTTTGGTTCTTACCTGTTTTACTCAAAAGCACTGCTTGCAGGTAGAAGACTTTCGGAAACTATTACATGTAAGGTTGGGATAGGACATCTGTCTTCAAATTAACAACCCCATATTCTCATGCTGCCCAGAAGCAGAGGCAGCATTGTGCTGGTTCCTATGCTGCTTCAGAGCACTGTGAGAGAGGGAAAATGTCCCCAGAGAAGGCACGTGGTAGGTGCCTCAGCCAGCTGAAGAGACTATTGCAAGTCACGATGCGATGTGAAAAATAGGCCAGCTCTAAAATGAGGGCACTTGCCCCTGGCCGAATGGCCAGCACATGGCACGTTTCATTTCCCCCCTCATCCAAGTGCTGCAAGCACTCTCACATGGCAATTGCTATCATTTGTCTCAGTGCATAGTTTGAAAACACTTTATGGTCTGCAATTGTGAGTGGAGGACTTTTACCTTCCTTGGTAAACGGGTGTTTGCAGCATGCTGTGATATTGCAGCATTTTTTTGTGCAATATGAGTTTTCCTCCTCCTCCTTCAGCCAAATTCTTGAGAACACTCTCAGTGGAAGTTACCTGCAGAAAATCAGACATCTTACCCTAACTGTCCTTTTCCCCATTCAGCAGAAAAAAAATTACAGTAAGTTAAAAACATATTAACAAGCCAGCAGTAGCTGTGGGAGTGTCTGCTTCCCCCTGAGCCACCCTGTCTCCTGCCAGCAGTTGTGTCTGTGCTGTGTATTTCAGCTTTTACCTCTGATCTCTTCCACTATCTGGTAAGAAGTTTTGGCATTAACCAATGGCATTTGGTTAGTTTTCTCTCATTTCCTTTAAACCCCAAAGAGCTGGGCCCAGTAGCCAGTGGTCTGCATGGAGGGAAGTCTGCAGGGTCACACGATCCTTCACTGGTTCACAAAATCCATCACGCGTGCCAGGCTGCCTCTGTCTGTACAATGCTGTACAAATACAACTTCAAGGGAATTGTAGCAAGGAGGAAGAAACAAATTTATGACTTGGTGAGACTGAAATGAGTGAATTTGCACACACGGTGACTCTGCTTTGGTGGAAAGTTTTATTGAAGGCCCACATTTCCAGGTGGAGGGTGTGCATGAGGAAAAGCTGTATCTGTCGCAGGGCACCCTCATCTCTCATCATTGTGCAGTGGCTGGTGGGTGGTCAGGTTTAAACTGCTCCCTCTCCTCACACCTTTGCCTTACCCTCGCCTAGCTGGCACAGGCAAAACAATACAGAAAGAGAGAACAGACTCACTTTACTGTAATTAATGCATAAATATGGTCCCATCAGGAGACAATGTGAGGCCACTTCAGTCGCCAGCTACCTCAGGGCTGGCTGTGATGGACTCTTTCCAAAGGGCTTGGCAAGTGTGTGGGGTGAAGGAAAAGCTCCTCCAGAAATGAAGTGAGGTTTGCGGGCAGAAAAGGGCCAGGTGGGCTCCAACTGTAACTTGGATCAAACCAACTCTTATTACCTAGTTATGCTGGATAGAAAGATAGTTATAAATTGATGTCCTGGTTTTAGCTGGAACACATCTGGGTTTCTTTTTCAGTAGCTGAATTGTGCTGTGTTTTGCTTCCAGCCTGGGACTCGCTGTGAGAGAGACACTGATAACATACCAATGTTTACATTTTTGTCACTGGAAGTGAAGGACTTTGTGTTCTGTTAGTCCACGAGCACAAGATTTAAGGGGGGAGAAGAATATTTAAATTAATAAACTTAATTGACAGTTAGATATGCCAATGGGGTATTCCATATCATATCACGTCATGTCCAGTATATTAGTGAGGGTCTCTTCCTCTTTTGCCCCTCTCTGGCTTTCGCTCGGGCTCTCACTCTTCTGGGATTGCGGTTTCGGTTTGGAATTGTCGCTCCTCCGGGATCGTTATCTGGGAACGGGCTGGGCTCGGTCAGGAGGGGGCTGAGCTATAGCATTGGGTGTCACTTATTTGCATATTTTGATACTGTTATCATTACCTCTACTATTTTAATATTAGTATTTTTTTAAGTTTTTCTCTCTATTATTAAACTGTTCTTATCTCAACCTACAAGCCTCCTTATCCTTGCTCCCCAATCCTCTCCCCTGCCCCCTGGGGGTGGGGAGGGAAGTGAGTGAACGGCTGTGTTGGTTGCTAGACAAGGGGCAGGCCAGTGGAATTATCACAATTGAACATGTCTGAGAAACATAATTTCTGCATTTTTAAGCCAAAGATGTGGTATTAATTCTGAAATAACAGTTTTTGTTGAAAAATTTACCTAAGTTAAAAAAACCCAACCAATACACAATAGATTTAAAAAGCTAAGTAATCCCAAAAGAAAACACAACATTAGTTCTAACACAATCATTTGGTTGGTCAAAAATTAAATTGCAGGGGGATATATGTATTTTTTTTTGTTTCCACAATAAAAATCCATTTCAGGTCAACTTGACAGTAAATATGCTTTCTGAATTGGACTGCCAGAGTATAGTAGCTGTTGTCCAGTTTCTGGTGCCTATTTTAATTCCATCATGCATACAAATGGATATTCACTTCCAAAAGTACGTGCAGGTCAGGAACAAGTTTTTTTATCCTGTACACCTTTGTAACTGTTTGGCAACATCTTATCTGTCAAGAAAGCAGACAAATGCCCATTGCCAGCCACCGCCTGCCACAGGGACCCAGTGGGGCAACGTGAGGATGGGCAATCAACTGCTTCTTCCCGCTCCTGCTGACCCTAAAGGCATGCCCAGGCTTGGGTGCCCCCTCAGCTGGGAGGTGAAGAGCAAGCACATGAGTGCTGCTCCATGGGAAGCTCCCTGAGAAATGACTGTATCCAAAGAGCTGCTTTGCAGCAGCAGTGACAGTCCAGGTTTCCATTTGGCATTTGGCTGTCAGGCCCTGCTTAGCCCCTGGGCTCAACCAATTTGTTAGGAGTTGTAAATGGCATTGAAATAGATGGACATTAGTTCAGGCAGCCAAGACATCCTGTAAATTATGGGGATCATAAACTTGGTCCAGGTCCATTTGCAGTCAGTGGGAATTTTGCCACGAACTTGGGCAGGGGCCGAATCAAACTCAGCTTGTGTGGGTGTAGAGGAGCAGGATTTACAGCTACCTTCCTGCAACACTTATCTGTCAGTAAAGCTACAGGGATATATTATAACCTGTTCACCACTGCACTAGGTTAGTTTTCAAGGTGAGTCAGGGTGAGAGAGAGCATCCAAGATCACCAAGCTGGAAAGATGAATACAAGAGGAGTCGCCACCAGCTGGATCTGGCTTTTGTATTTCATCCAGGACTAGACCGGGACTGTCCTTTGCAGCACCAGCGCCCCCCATTCCCCCCCATTTC